>NC_090172.1:53616809-53854309 GCF_024679245.1 Pseudorasbora parva
GAACAGGGACAGAGGTTAATTCTGGCTGCAGGGCATTCTGGGCAATTGACTGCTCATCAACCGCCAACTGAACTTTACCAGTCAGTCAAAGACAAGCAGCCAAAATGCTCCTCTGGGTAGCTGAGTGACAGCATGTAGACCCAGCCTGCATTAATTACATTACAGCACAGCAACTCACTTCAACAGACAGGCAGCATATCAGCAAAATAGCTCACAAATCACACTTGGCTGTGTTTGCTTTCGAGAGTTGGGAAGCAAGATTTGCTCAAAATGTTTAACAAATAAAAAAGTCCAAAAATTAAAGAGAGACACTTAAGCTTCTTGTGTCTAGCAGATTCCAACTTTTCCTTCCTTCGACATACGCAAAACAATTTAGAAAAAAATAAAAGTTAAAATAAAATATAATTTAAAAAAATAATACTAAATTAAAGGGGGGGTGAAACACTCAGTTTCAGTCAGTGTCATGTCAATCTTGAGTACCTATAGAGTAGCATTGCATCCTGCATATCTCCGAAAAGTCTTTATTTTTTTTATAATTATATAAGAAAGATGCGCTGTTCCGAGTCTTTCCGAAAAAAGCCGAGCGGGTGGGGGCGTGTCGTGTGAGCGGAGCTAAATAATGACGTGTGCAGCAGCGCGCTGCTATTGTGTTGAGTCGAGTGCGTCGTAAAGCATTCATCCCTAACAGCGGGAAAAAAACTTTATTCAAAATAAAAATATGGCTTTTAATCAGATACAGCCATACATCTATGATCCGGAATCAGACCCAGAGGCTGCAGTTGAACAGGAGCAGCAGCAAAAACGACTAGAGCAGGACATCTCTATGTGGTACAAGTTATACACTAACTATATAATATGCTTAGCGGCTTGTGTTATTTACATATTTATACTTGAATTATATCGTCGTATTTTTGTCTTTGAAGGTGTACATGTGGGAAGTGCAGTTGTGCACGTGTGTTTGTGTGTTTACGCGTGGTTTGTGTAGACAGGTTAAGTTAGTGTTTACATAGAAAGACACGGAATAGTAGCGCATTTGAATGAAGAAGCGTGCTTATTTAGTTCAACATATTTCCCCCCTCTGTGTATTGTTGTTTGGAGTGCTTTTACAATACACAAACATAAAGTTACACATATAGTGGCCAGCTAAACAAATGTACACGCACTACACATCGCATGCTCCATTGATCAATTTCTATATATAGTAATATATATAGTAACTATACGTGATCATGTTTGGGCTACTTGATGAGCATAGACACAGACATTTGAAGCAGTCTAACTCACCGCCCGCGGTTCTAACGTTGGGACTGCTCCATCCTTCAGCATTAGGCGATTGGAAAATCCGGCATCGAGCTGGGCCTTGTTTATGAAACAGTCGGCACCGAAATGCAGCGAACAGATATAAACATTCGCGCAACTCAGTTGCTGATCCGGAAAAGCAAATTACATCCACTGTTGCCTTACCGCGGGGTTTTGGGGGAATCTGTGCAGGACTGTCTTGGTCTGGCAACCAAAAACGCACTTTTTGATGTCATTGTTAATTGTGCACATTACCTGTGCAGCGCAGCCTACGAGCGCTTTGATGGGCATAGCCTGTTGCTTTCGCTCTCTCCCTCTCTCTCTCTCCCTCTCTCTCTCTCACACGCTTCCGGTAGAATTGTCCGTAAGGCCCATACAAGGAAATTCCGCCCCCATTAACGTCAAAGGGGATGCATGATCGCAAAAAACTTGCCGAAACTTATGACTAACCGGAAGTAGTATTTTTGACAAAGAAATACTCCCATCAAACGTCCACCTTAACTTTTGAAACTTTGTCTATGTTTAGTATGGGATTCCAAGTCTTTAACAGTGTAAAAAGATCAGTATGCATGAAACAGCATTTCACCCCCCCTTTAATGAATTAAATGATATTAATAAATTAAATTACAAAAGTATTATTGTAAAACAAAAAGTGTTTGGTAATTTTAGATTGTTGTGTGTGTGTGTGTGTGTGTGTGTGTGTGTGTGTGTGTGTGTGTGTGTGTGTGTATATATATATACACACACACACACACACGCACACGCACACACACATATATATATACATACCCACACACACACACACACACAAATCTAAAATTACCAAACTATTTTATTTTATAATAATACTTTTGTAATTTAATTTATTAATATCATTTTATTCATATATATATATATCATTAATTTATCATTTTATATATATATGCATGTATGTGTATATATGTATGTGTGTATGTATGAAGAACTAGCATGAAAGTTGTAAACCATCCTCATATCAGTTATCAGCCATAACAAATATAACTATAACACAATGCCTCCGAATTTATACATCACTGCATCCCTCAAAATAATAACTGAATCGTGCGTTTTATTAGCAGTAGGGTGAAGTCAGCTTGATTGGGACACTTTTTCCCCGTCATCTCAATGGCAAAAAGAGTCCCAATCAAACTGAATTAACCAAAACCGTTTCATGCAAGTTAGGAATGATTCAGCCCAATATTTCAATTTGAGGTTTCCACATGTCTTGCATACCTTTCTATGGTCATGTTGTCATGACGTGGCTAATCTTTGATTGACGTGTGCACTCTAAACGACCTGACTGACACACACTTGGCCTGCCAATCACCTTTCAAATACAATCATTGAACACAGATCAGACCTCTGATTCACACTGACTCATCTTAAAGGGAAGGTGAAGAGCATGTCTTTCTTTGTACGAATGAAGGTTGGAATGATGGCATGGCTATAGCAAGAAAGATGTCTCAACGTTACCAGCGAGCAGGCGGCGAAAAGGGGCCATATCATAATTCAAGTCCTAATTCAGAGGTTCTAGTTCTTTTGACAATGTAAACATTCATAACTATTGGTCTCTCTGTCAAACCCACCCAACAAGACTGCGTCACAGATATATTCACGGAACGATAACCGAGAGAGGCATGCGGTTGTAGCGCACACACGCTACCAACAGCCCCGCAGGGGAGAACTCACTGCATGAATATAGTTTCGCCCAGTATAAACTCTGCACGGCACATTTGTTTGTGTGCGTGACAGTGGTGTTGGTGTAACACTATTTATCAAAGCCCTGTCTGTAGGTTATAGGCTAGATTTGAATGGTAAGATCGAATGGGGAAAATCTCTCATGAAGACAAGTTATTATCTTTTTCTTTCACTGATAATTTACATCCATTTCTCCAGAGAAAATCTGAACTGCTAGTTTGCCATGTCCCCTTCATTGTGTTATCATCACACCGGACACATTAAGAGCTCCAATCAATAACATTGTCATATCTCATTTCTAACTACTCATTTGCATTGTGTTATTGTATGAAATAAATTCAGTTTATGTCAACCCAAATGTCATGGGTACAATTCTCAGGGAATGCATTAACTGATCAAATACACATCACCTTAACTGCAATACTGTTTAGGGTTTAAGGTACACTCCAAAAAATAATTTTGGCTAGTTTTTGGGTGTTGTATTTTCAGTGTTTGGGTAGTTTCCATGTAACCCAGCTCCTGGGTCAGTGGTTGAGTTATTTATAACTGGCTTTTTGCATCCTCTTCAGGAGAGAGCAGTTCTCAGTGCCATCGAATTGTTGCATTTCTTCTGTAAAATACAGGTTTGTGTACATTTTATCAACAAAATCCTTACTGCGCTGTAAATCGTTTAATTTTACACAACAGGGACGTCACATCACTTTGCATAATGGAAATGGCTGATGCTTTACATCAAATAAATTATTTTATCCGAAAAATAAATAAAATCCAAATACTTTGGCTGTTGAATATGTCCTCAGCGCTGTTTACTGTTCGTTCATGTCAATCACAGCATATTTTTCGGCTATGATTGAAACCCAGTTAAGCAGTTCCAGTGCTACATTTAAACCTGTTTAACAAACATTAGAAGTAAAAATGTAACTGATGATTTTGAAGTAATTCAAAAGTTTGTTTAACAGGTTTAAATGTAGGCAATATTGTAAAGCCTACATATGAAAAATTGTATAAAATATGCCATCCTGTAAAATATGAAACTCAGAAAATAAAGGAAGTTATCTTGTAAACCGGTGGTTGTGTGGAATAAATTTAAAGGATTTAAGTTAATCTGTAATCATTGGTTCACACACACACACACACACACACACACACACACACACACACACACACACACACACACACACACACACACACACACACACACACACACACACACACACACACACACACACACACACACAAACTAGTATTATAGTAAAAATGAATGAATACAATCAACCTATTATGTTGTGTTACATAAACAACCCAATTTTTTCACCCAGTATTTTTTAGAGTGTAAGTTTAGGGTCAGTATGATTATTTTGTTGAATGAAATTTGTACTTTTATTTAGCAAGGATGCAACAAATTTATCAAAAGTGACAGTTAAGACTTTTAACATCGTTTCAAATAAATGTTGAACTTTCTATTCATAAAATAATTTACTAAGCACTACCTGTTTTCAAAAATGACAATAATAAGAAATGTTTCTTGAGCATCAAATCAGCCTATTACAATAATTTCACATGCATAATTTGTGATATGATTATTACATTTATGAATTTGGGAGACACAAAGCATTTTACATTGCATTTAAGGTATATTTTTAATAGGTCACGCATTGAGAATCAAACCCATGACGTTGACATGCTAACACCATGTGTTTGAGTTACAAACTATCATACTACCCTTAAAAGGTCGGTACTACCCTGTCGAAAGATCAGGTGAAAAGATGTTAAGGTATATTACGCTGCCCAAAAAAATATGCACAACTTCTTCAGTGCTGCTACAAACTTACACTTGATGCCTTTTCTACAGACTCAAAGCGGTCGGCTCATTAAATGGCCATTGAGGGAAACCACCTTGACTTTTATTGACTCTATAAATCTAGTGAGGAGTGGATGAGAGGTCTCAGCCTTAGAGAGCAGTTAAAGACAAAGACTACTGGTCCTTCTGAGACAATGGACTTCCTGATTAACTATTAACAGCTTCACCAGTGATAACTTAATTAGGGCCAATGATGGGGCTTCAGTAAGAGCCTGGGCTCTTTCATTTGTCTCCACTTGATGGACAGCCACTCATTGGTTGGAAGTGGATTGTGTGTGTGTGTGTGTGTGTGTGTGTGTGTGTGTGTGTGTGTACTGAAGAATTTATAAATGGAAGTAAACATAAAACCAGGGTCCAAAATGACCACTAGCCAAACACCAATATATAAAACTTTTCTATTACAAATGAATGTTAGGGAGTTGTAATAGGGATAAATTTATATAAATTATACAATTGTATAAAATCGTGCAGAGGCATTGTGTGTAAACATGATGGTTATTGTAGTTCTAGACTAAATGGGAGCATGGATATACTCATCTCACTTGCACAAAAAACAGATTAAGTATTCCTAAAAACGAATAAAAACTGTCAAATGCAAACTCAGAATACGCAAACCTGCAAAAATTAAATATGATAGAAAACTCAAATAAACTTGTATTTAATCTCACATTAATAACCAATGTCTTTGTTGATGACTTACGAAAACCCAATTCAACCATAACAATAAGCAAAAATTACTTATAAATAAAGACAGCATTTATGTATTATTATTTTTTTTGGTGTGAAAGGGACTTTACATTTGTCAAAAAGTTAACTTTTTTTATTTTATTAAAAAAAATACAAGAAAACTCCAGGTGAGTAATTAAGTAACTTTTAGGTAAAGTAAAGTAAAGCAATATTGTAACGTATTACTTTTAAAAATAACTCTCCCCAACACTTCAACTGACAAAAATGTCTCTGTGTGTCATAAAATTCCCAATGAAAACTAGTTACACATTAAAGACTCATTAAAGAAAGTGTATCTATGAGACTTTAGAAAAAAAAAATCTCAAAGTCTTTTAAGGTTATTCTTTGAGGTGTAACATCTCCAGTCTAAAATCAATAGTTTCAAACTTTCAAATTGACACTCAATAGCTCAGGAAAATAAACAGGAGTTAGTGAAGCACAGCTAATGTGGACATCAATTCATAATCATGACCTCCTAATATGTGCACTGATTCGAGAGACATGTGAGAGGAAAAAAAAAGAGCAATTAAAAGGAGTAAATTTTAGCACCTATTAACGTCATTCTCTTCCTGTTCGCCGCCAGAACGGAAAAACGTTAAGATAAAAAAAGCTGCGCGAGTATATGGCAGTGGGAAAAAAAGAACCTATAAGAGGATGAAGATGATTGGTGTACTGGTACATCATTACTCACCTCAATTGTGAACTGCTTTCTCTTGAGTTTGAAGGCTAAGTCTTTCGTGTCGGGTACTTCACATGACAAGCAGTTCAGGTGAGGCAACTGACGAACATGCAGGAGACCTGAACAAACATAGAAGACATTACCAGCAAATCAAATCACGGATTAAACATTCTTGAAATACATACTGTCAGATAAATTGTTCAGTTTAGTCTGCCATGGAAAATTTTGGGGTTGGTATGTTTTTTTAAAATGTGTTTGAAAAAAGTCTCAGTATATACAGTAAAAAGAGAAATATTGCAAAATATTATAACAATTTAAAATAACTTTGTTCTGTTTCAATATATTTACAAATGTAATTTATTCCTGTGATGCAAAGCTGAATTTTCAGCATCATTACTCCAGTCTTCAGTGTTACTCCAATGATCCTTCATTCTGATATGATGATCTGCTGCTCAACACTGAAGAAAACAGTGTAGGAACTAAAATGAAACGGTACTCCAATCATTTTTGTTTCATGTTCAAATTCAAAAAATAATGTTACTATTTGATTATTCGGCATAATTTTTTTCAGTGAAAACCGTGATACTTTTTTCCACGATCCTTTGATGAATAGGAAGCTAAAATAACAGCGTTTATTTTCACTTTTGAGTTAATAAAATCTTATTGACCTCAAACGTTTGTACGGTAGTGTACAAAATGTAGTGCTCATGGGGATGAATGTGTGATTAGTGTTGGTCACAGTATTAATGATAATTCAACAAATATAAAATCTGTTAATAAATAAAAAACTTTGTTTTATAGTTTTAAACTACAACTTGGTGAGTAAATAATGGAAAAACAATTACAGAAGGTGCAAAATCTTAAAGTATCTTTGGTTGAAACTGCTTGAAATTCATTTGGCTCAAAAATCAGAGGCTGGACATTTCAATGGGCATTACATTTATGACTATATTACAGAAGCTAATAAACATGTTCTGAAGCAAATATATTCTGTTTTGCCTGCTTACATACAGTCAAACCAAAAATTATTCAGACACCTGATATATATTTTTGTTACTAGTGGGTGCAAACACTATAGTTCATTTATGTAGGTGAAGAGAGACAAATAAATAAACTGTGACATATTATACCCCCCCAAAAAATCTTCATACAGAGGGTTACCAGTCAAATTGACATACATTTGGGACCAAAATTATTCAGACACTTTGACATGACAATGTTTTGCTTAATTGCTTTATCTTTAATTGCTAATGCAACCTTTTACACCACAACTGTAAAAGACTGAACAAAATGAAGCATTGCCTGGTCATTTGTATTATCCATTTGTGTACTTAAATTGAATAGCTGATTGGTTGATTGTAATACATACCTTTCTATCCAAGTTATCAGACATTATCAAGATTAATATGTTTGCTAATTACCTAAACTACAGCGAACAAACTGTGATACTGTGAGCAAATGTTGGTGTATCCGAATGCATTTTGGTCTGACTGTATATGTAAACAGACTCTGGCTATCATTGTCTGCTGAGTTTTACTATGGGCACATGTAGCTATCACCTTTCACACATGGCCACTATAGCATTGTATCAACCATTATTTTATTAGCTGCACCAATGGGCAGAAACCAAAACATATGCAGCGAAGGGAGGAGAGAAATGGGTTGGTGTGAGGGAGAGAAAGCAAGAGAGGTGAGTGGAGAATGGGAGTAAAATAAGGTCAGTCGGCACTGGGGCATGTTGGGAAGAGAGAAAGCTTTTTCGTCCTTTTTAATTCCTCCCTCCATCTTTTTTTTCCCCTCGGTTACGTGGCCAGTAGAAATATGACATTAAAAGAAGCACTGAAGACCGGGATGAGGGGGGTGTGCAAGTGTGTGTGTGTGTGTGTGTGTGTGTGTGTGCGTGCGTGTGTGTGTGTGTGTGTAAAGGCCCCGCTTGTAAAGGGACCCGTGCGCTAGGTTGATTCCGGTCGAGTTGATTCGCTGTGACAGAAATCCCAACATGCTTTGTGCAGTGGATGCACCACAGAAAAGAAAGAGTGGCCTCATGTACATCTTCACATTCACCAAGACCTTATGGCAAAGCATTATTCTTGAAATGAAGTAAAAAAAAAAAAATCAATAGCAAAAGCTAACAATAAATGTTCGAACACACTTAATAAAAACACTACAAAGGAAGGATACGTGCATTGCCGAGATGTTTGAGAAACCATTGGAAAGCATTGCATTATATTTTTAAGCATCTTAACTGTTTACAAGCATCTTAAATTCAATTAATTTCATTGAAATAACACTAATTGAATCTTATTTGTTCACAAATATATTTTCCCATAAACATCTCAAAAATAACTAATTAATGATTTTGAAATGAAATCATTAATTTCTAATCTGTATTGCTAAACGAAAAATGCTCCAACAATTACAGTTACCACCCTACCAATACACATTGACATTATATGTGTGGTATCACAGAATGCATGCAAGTATTATCTTGTCAAATAACGAAAAACTAAATTAATAACAATTTGATCTGCCCGAACTGCCGTTTTTTTTTTTTTTTACAAATAATATTATACAATGAATAACACTCTGACAAAATGTAACTGTGACCTGATATTTAAAATGAAAATGTAAAGAAGAAATTATTAAAAAATACATATTTAAACATATTTAAAACAAAACATATATTTTTAAATTCATTCATTAAAATTAAAAACTTGTCAATTGAAATCATTAGTGTCCAATTTCCAAATATCTGAAAACTATCTTAAATAAATGTATTGAAATTAACAAAACAATAACATTAAGAAATATAAATATTACAAAAATGTAACAAAAAATAAATAAAAATACTAACTCATTAAACTCTTATAAAAAATATCTGATAAGCATCTTAATAAAGAAATTAATAACATAAGTAATAAATAAAACTCAGATGGTTTATTTATTTAATAAAATAACTCATTAGCATTCAATTTGTTCAACATCTAATAAGCATCTTCATTAGAAACATTATAATGACGTAACAATAAATAAAAGCACTAGCTTACGAAATTAGAGTTCAGAGTGTAATTTAATAAAGAAACTATTAACATAAGTAATAAAATAAGTAAATAAATCAAATAAAAATAATAAAAATCATCGGAGGTCATTAGTGTTTGTAAACCACACCCCCTTTGGCCATTCCGTACACATGGAGCAAATGAATGCAAGAAAGAAACAGGGCAGGGGGCGGAAACAAGGAGAGGGAGCAGTAAACAAACTGACCTTTACAGAAAGACGGACACAAAAGAGATGAAAAGATAAAGCATGCAACATGAAGAGATGGCAAGAGAGTGGACGATGAAAACCAGGGAG
The DNA here is from genome assembly GCF_024679245.1 of Pseudorasbora parva. NCBI lineage: Eukaryota > Metazoa > Chordata > Actinopteri > Cypriniformes > Gobionidae > Pseudorasbora > Pseudorasbora parva. Next base: position 53,626,445 of record NC_090172.1, read on the forward strand.
AATATAAAGATGCACAATGAGAGGAAAAAGGACAGAACGGAAAGAGCGTGAGCCCAAAAGATCTTCCTCATCTGCAGTGTGGCCACAGAGAGGTTTTAGCCAGTATGAAAATATTGATTCTGCAACTCTGCGGCCCCTGAGGGCTGTGCTGGGTGCTTGTGATGGGGCGGTGGGGGCTCTCTCTCTCTCTCTCTCTCTCTCTCTGTGTGTGTGTGTGTGTACGTTTGCCGTGGCAGCTGAATCTCCCCCTGGCCTGTCTGCCAAGGAGCACGTCTGATTGAACACGGCCACACTAACACGAGCTGACAGCTAGAGAGAGGTCCACCCTGCCTGCCCCTTTCTACTAATGCACTTTACTGAGTGTGTGTGTGTGTGTGTGTGTGTGTGTGTGTGTGTGTGTGTGTGTGTGTGTGTGTGTGTGTGTGTGTGTGTGTGTATTTGTGAGTCAGAAAGATAGGATGATGCAGAAGGCATGAATAAGACGAGGGACCAATGAAACATCTTTTTAAAATAGATTTTTTGAAGAAATGCGAGGGGTGTCAGACATGATTCTGGTGTGGATGGTTGCCAGGGTGTTGCTATGTGGTGGCTGAGGTGTTCTTTGCAGTGTTATTTAAATGCTACTATAGTATTTATTAATGTTTTGAATTAGTTTTTATTTCTCAATATATTCAGATATGTTTAGATTAGTGTTAGTTTTAATAATTTTGCTTTGTGCGTTTGTTTGGGTAAGGGTTAAGTTTAGGTTGGGTCCTTTTTTTGTCCCTTTAGTACTTCAGCTTAATTTTTTTTAGCTGGAAGGGGAACATTTCTATTTTTAATTTTAAGTTTAAAAAAAATACATTTCTTTATTATATAATACTTCAAAAAATGTATCTCAGTTTAACAAACTTTTAAAAAAAAAAATTGTTTTAGTTCACAATAACACTGATTCTCCCTCTGACACACCCTCATGTCACTGATATACTATTATTGTTTTTATTATTATTTGAATTATATTTTTTTATAATTATAATTTTATCACTTTAGTTTGAAAGTACTTATATTGTGTTTTTTTGGTATGTCTATATAGCATTTATACACTTTAATTTATTTAATTTTAGTACTTTAACTTATCCTAACAAAAATGAGAAATATTGTTTTGTGCAAATTCTCCCAATGTAACAATGAACTAAAATAAGTTTTAGTTTTAATTAACAGTAATAACCCTAGTCCTAGAGGCATTTTGGTCTCTAGATATGTCAATATTATATATATATATATATATACACACACACACACACACATTATATTTTTATCATATTATCGATTACATTATACTACATTACATTATTATAATACATATTATATTACATTATTATTATAATTACATTATATTTTCATAATATTATATTTATTATATATATTTATATTTTTATAATATTATTATCGATTGCATATACTTAAACAAATATAAAAATGTAAAAATATATATATTTTTGTATTATTATATTTATTTTAAGTTATCATCTGCCATAAAATCTTATTGCTTAAATTAGACATCAATTGGTGCAGAATGAGTTACAAGCCAAGATTTGATACATAGGCTTTGGGGTATTTCTGTCAGTGTATTTGAACTGTATGTTTCCTCTCACCGTGATAGTCTTTGTATAGTGGGTTGGTCTCCTTCTCCGAGCCTCTGAATGATTCCAGAGCGATGGCTGTGTCACTCAGTCTGATTATTCGCCCCATTACAGGTCTGTTCTGAGAGTGCGAGACAGAAAGAGATAGTGGGAATAGATACAACAGGAAATACATGAGAAATACATGAAAATAGTCCAATTAAAAGTGTACAAGCAAATGAAGAAACATTTAGAGCAAAGCTGAGAGCATCTCTCGCTAATTAAACCCGTCCTAACAGGGGTTTCACTCCCTTTACTCTGAGAACTGAATTAGGTCATCATTATCTCTTGGAAAAAGGGAGCAGGGTATTCCTGAGGCGGAACTCATGATCTTACAACAAAGGCTGAGCTTACAGATCCAAAATCACCTCAGTCACCGGTACATTTGTGATGACTGAAATCTTTAGCATTAGGAATTGTTCACATTTGAGATATCATTGATGATCCATTTATTTAAAATACACTAGAAAAATAAAAATGTGGCGGTTCAGTAAGATTTTTCTGCAAAACATGAATGCTGTTATTCAGCAAGGACGCATTAAACTGATTAAAAATGACAATGTTACAAAAGATTTCTAGAGTAATGATGCTGAAAATTCAGCTTTACCGTCACACGAATATATATTATATAGTAATAATATATTTCACATTATTATTGTTTTTAAACAAATGCAAATAAATACAGCCTTGGTGAGCAAACTTTTGAATGGTCGTGTATGTGCATATGGCAAAATAATTTTAAAGGTCGCGATTCCATCTTTCAAACTTTAGTTAGTGTGTAATGTTGCTGTTAGAGCATAAATAATATCTGTAAAATTATAAAGCTCAAAGTTCAATGCCAAGCGAGATATTTTATTTAACAGAAGTTCCCTTTCAAAGCCAACAGCGAACGGCCGGTTTGAACTACAGCAGGAAGTGCAGGGATGTAATGACGTCACTAGAACCGTTTGTTGACTAACCCTCCTCCCACAAGAACACGCAAAAAAGGGGGCGTGGTCTTGTTGCTCTCCCACGTGGAGAAGAGCGCGCATTCAATGCTTGCATCTCCCCGTTATGGTAAGAGGCGGGACCTTTCCGGGCAAAGTGTGCTAAGCTGCTGTCCAATCACAACACGGGAAGCGCTGGCCCAATCAGAACTCGTTACGTGTTTCTGAAGGAGGGACTTCATAGAACAAGGAAATCATCAGGCCGTTTTTAGGACAGAGGAAACAGCGCTGTACAGATGTGTGTGAAAAATACTGTTTTTTTTACACGCGAAACATGAACTCATGTTATATTGCACACTGTAAACATAATCAAAGCTTCGAAAACACGCGAAGAACGGGACCTTTAAAAATGTATGCATTTTAGTTAATTAGAGATAATAAGCAGTTCTTGTTTAGCATGCTTGATCATTAAATTGATCATGCTAACATATATTTTTTGGAGGGGGTCTGAGGTTATTTCATACATTCTGACTTATTTACACTGTTAAAGAGTTGGATTCCTGTGCCAAACATGACCAAATTTCAAAAACGAGTTGAAATGCACAATGCACTCCTTCAGGATTCGAACAAGTTTCAGAAAGTTTTTTTCCCCAAGTATAGCCCTGTATGATGTCATAAAATGCAGAATTGCTTTACAGGCACTTCTTTCCGGGTGAGCACAACAGCACATTAACCAGAGCGAGAGCAAGAGCATGTGTTTTTGGTTGAGAGATAACCCTGTTCAGCTTCCCAAATGACCCAGCTTTAAGGAAACAGTGGATGCAGTTTGTTTTCCCAGGGTAGCAATGGAGTTCTGCAAGCGTGTTTGTTTGTTTCCGGTCATGAGTCGAAACCGCAGGTGGTGAGTGAAACTGCATCAAATGTGTGTTTTGTTGGCAATCGGCGCGTAAGTACATGTAGTGTCAACAACACGAATGTATAATGAATCAAAAGTTATCTGGGATAATGCCAGAGATTAATTGTGTGTGTGCCATAGGTGTGTATGTGCTCTTAAATCTCTAGCTCCGCCAACTGCACGCCTCTATGAGTTTGGCTGTTTTCAGAAAAAATCGGTACAGTGTATCTGTCTTTTATAAATCTGATGAAACTAAAGACTCTTCGGAGATATGAAGGATGCAATACTACTCTACAGGTACTCAAGATTGGCAGAAACTGTGTGTGTGTTTTGTACCTTTTAAACAAACCCTAGACCTCAGTGTAATATCCACTTTGGAAAAGTATTTCTTTTCACACATGGTGATGGACAGGCCAGAATTGAGCCAGAACATCATAGAGACCTTGTGGAAAGTAACCAACTAGAAAACATCCAGAACGATTTAGGAATGGCATAGCAACATCCTGCTGACCTCTCAAAACACCCTACCAAGTTTGAACAGGTGTACAATTCAATACACCCTTCAATGCATCACAATGATGTTTATAAGAACTTGTATTAATAATGCCATCTAAACCAGCATTATTATGTTGTCTTTGGTAAGGATATCAGCTGTGCTATATAAAGCAACCTCTGTGAACCGCTGCCTTTGGTAGCGTCATGTAACATTAAATCCATCAGATCAGAGAAGAACATACGTTTGGTGCTCAAACACATTGAGTGCTCTGATTCCCTCAAACACATGCTCTCCAAATCTGTCTGTCTCTCTTACTCCGATCGCACAACTCATGCAGTGTCGCCATACGGCACAAATCTGGACGTAAGCATAAAGCCACATCTACTATCCAGATCCAAAGATCCCGTCCGCGACAGAGCAATGACGCCTCGCCCATTAATGACTTTATCCCAAAATATCTGCTGCTAAATGCTGTCAAAAGGCCTTTCAGCCCAACAAAGTTTTGTGTCTCGCAAAAATTACACAAGTTTACATTTGCACTTTAAAATGGACTGGCTCATAATACATTTCTGATGATTGTAATGGGAAACAATTGCAAAACAGATTCAAATGTGGCAAAACTTGTTAAAGAGAGATACATGTATGATAGAATGGGCTAGAAGGAGCTTGGAAAATAAGTTAGGAAAACCTTTGACCTTGACCTTAGATATGAAGATCCTTATGGGCAAGACTGAACAAACACAAATCAACAGTTGCAAAGGCCAATACAGAAGAGAAAATAAGGCAGTTTAAAGTGTTATAGAGCGAAAAAAAAAAAACGAACACAGATCAAATATGAGCAGTAAATCTGCTGAGAGTGCCTCCTCCTGGCCAAAATCAAATACAGAGGCCATTGAGAAAGGCGGGAGCACTCTAAAGAAAGGCTGTAGTGAAAAATTAATCTCTACTCCACTCCTGAATATTTCATACGCTCCCTCTCTGTAGCAGCTGACGTGGCCTAATGCAGTTTTCATGCATCTGTGTCCCTCTTTCTTTCCATTCCTTCCTCTCATCTACAGCAGGCTTTGAGAGCATGTGTGTTTGTGTACGCAGCCTCTATCCTTTTCCCAAATGTAGCATAAATAAATGTAACCCAAGTAACTGTGTTAGTGACAGTCACTGCCAACTCAACAGTATCACACCAAATCAAGTTAACAATACAGCAAAAAATGCAATGCAACTACACGACAGTTGGGCCAACATATTAAATGCTAGGATGTAATTCTGATGGGTTAACGAAAGATAGGGGAAGAGAGTTTTAAATCGATCGCTTGTGTTATCTATATTTCATAATGACATTAGGAAATATTGTGTAGCTGAACTGGTTAAACTTTTTGAAGCACCTAAAAAATAGATGTTTTATATGGACAATGTAATGAATAAAACCCATTATTTTTTAAATATATTTAATGATTTTGTTCAACATTGTAATTTCAAAATATCAGCACACACCGCTAATATACATGTATAGCCTAATGAATTTCAAATATATTTTAAATCTTAAAGCTTTTTTTCTTAAAGCATTTTAATGACAAAATTAAAACAAATTTCTAGTTTTACATAAATTATCATTCAACGTAATGAAATAATTGACGTAATGTAAGGAAGTAAGTTTTACGAACGGTTACACAAATTTGTTTAATGAAGGAGGCCCAGTTACTGGCACACCGATGAAATTAGCACTTTTGTGCTAACTCGGGTACATTTACATTATTGTAATGTTGATTAATGTACACTGTCCTCTTTTAAATAAACAAACAAACAAACTTGGAATCTGCTTATTTTTGTGGGAAAATCTGTGCAATTAATAGATTTTAACGTTGTTTAAATAGAGATTTTATGTAGCCCCGACCCTTTTAAGCGCAGTGCTCACTGAGTTCTGTCTTCCGGTTTGTATTTCCACAGCATGAAGGTAAGATCTTATAGATTTAAGAATAAACTGCTTGTTTTTAAATCTTCCCAGTCTATTGATAATTCGTTATGACATCCGCGTAAAACATTAGAATACTCATGATAACATTTGTTAACTCTACAATAAGTAAATCCACCTCACCAGCTAATTCGCTTTCGATATTGATGCCAAACTAAATGTAACTTCAAACACAAAATTCAAAAAAGCCTTCATGCTTGTTTCTCTGACACAAAAGGTCTATATGTGTGACTATGTTACTCGTATTGATTGATAAAATGATCAAATTAGCAGAATACATAATCACACTGGATTTGTGCAATTATGAGCGTTTGCTTTCCGCCCAGCTGAACAGATTCCATGCAGGCCTACTAACTGGTAACCATAACTTTAAGATCGACCTGCTCTACAATTCACATTGAAACAAGCTCTTCCTTAAACTCCAAAGCAGTCATTCTTCAGACTGATAGACTGGTCTCCAGAGTCCTGACCCAACAGAGGCAGTATCTGTAGGTGTGCGCTAGTAGACTATGGCTATTTGAGATTGATTAAAGATTCAGATGGACTGTGGCTTTAATCTCATCAGAGGAGGCTTTCAATGCCCCGCCCTTTCCCGTCGACATTAAAAATACATGACAGGATTTTTCATTACAAGTCACATCAGATGGATTTTAGATGAGGTGCTAATGCAAATAATGGAGGATTAACATAACAGCTATACAAGATGACCCCACGTTTAGTAGTTAAAGTAAAGAAATATTTGATTCCTCATACGTACATTAGTAATGTGACTGGATATTTAAAAAAAATTCTTTAATCTCCACATAGGAGATGTATTGATACAAAAGCTTTTTGAGATTTCCAAAATAACTTGCACGTTTTGAAACTAAAAATATAATATTGAATTGTATTTTTAAAGGTAAAGTGTGTATGAGAAACATTTCTTATTATTATCAATGTTGAAAACTGCTCTGCTATATGCAATATTTTTGTAATACACTTTACATTAGTCCAATTCTCACTATTAACTAGTTGTTTTTTAGCATGCATATTAGGATATTGACTGTTTATTCGTTCTTATAAAGCACATATTCAAGCCTTATTCCTCATGAATACCGTATATCCTACATCTCTTTATCTATTCCTACCCAATACCTAAACTTAACAACTACTTTACTAACTATTAATAAGCAGTAATTAGGAGTGTATTGAGGCAAAAGTCAAAGTTAATATTTAATAGTTAGAAATGGACTCTAAACTAAAGTGTGACCAAATTAATTTATTAAACAAAGTCTGTTTGTGACTAGTTCGAACCTCATCAACCTCAAAATACTGTTCTTATTAAAAGGTCTACATGCTTACAATCACATCCGTTCCACAAATCCACTTTTAAACCAATCAGCGTTTACACCACCTCCACTGCAGAAAACCGCTGTGTGCCCCCCAGCCTCCCTGAGAGGGGTTTTAGCACTTTGTCTCCAAACGGACAAAGAACAGCGAGATCTTGTCTTTTGAAGCGCTCTTAGAGCACAGCGGCTGTGGCCTGACTCTCGTTGGCTAATGGAGGCACAAAGAAAAGGGCCTCTCAGGAACCGAAAGACGCTGAAAGAGAGAAGCTCCCAGAAAGACTCAAGACTGACCATTGGCTGGCTGAATGCAAAGTTGAGGGCCTCAGACAAAGAAATGTGGATTCACGCGCCAATAAAGAAGCTCCTCTGAAGGCCAAACATACATGTACTCAAACAGATACACACACAGGCCCCCTGAACCCCAGCCAAGCGGAACCTCATTCACACAACGGAGGGGGGTCGACTCTTTGACTCCGGCTCATGGGGCGGTTATGGTGTGCCAGGGTTGACAAACTTATGGTGACCTCAATGCTGACTGACAGTCAAGTTCAAAAAAAAAAAACATTGTTTTGCAGGATTTGTTCTGGAAATGTATGTCTTGCAAGTGTCCTGTGTCATTACTCTCACAAGCATTGATGGTACCTTAAATTAAAACAGCAAAAACTAAAATAAAGTAGATATATTTTCAGAGGAAAATTTGAGTAGTGCTTGCCTGCCAAGGGTTGCCGCCAAGATAGAGGCTGTAAACAAAATCGTATACTCTCTTGAGTAGGTACTTATTGTGAATAAGTAATTACTTCACAACTGCTAAAAAGTATGTTCTATATAGTATAACTGTGTGTAGTATGAATGTAATCCAGACAAACTACATTCACCACATTGTCATTATCATGTGACCTACCAGCATCAGTAATCCCCGGAAGTAGTAGTACTCATCTGGGTACTTTTTGCCTACTCTTTTATGAGTGCTATGAATTTGGAGTTTGGACATATTTATTTTGTAACATTCTGTTTCAGAAGCATCCAGACTGTTGAGATTAGTTGCAAGGGTGTTGCATACTGGTCATTTTAGCCCAAATAAAACCTCTTTAATGTTCTGGGGCCTCAATATAGTTTATGTCCCCCTTAAATAAATCTATGCGACCATTTTGCAGGTCAAAAATTGAGAATCTGATTGCTTATGTCGGATCATCTGAATTCTAAATGAAATCGTAGATGCACCAAATGATATCCAAAACGAACCTCGTGGTGAAGACTTCTCACTGGCTTAAGATTATTTTATTCTGAATCTCTGTTTTTAAAAACAAAGTGTTTAATGTGGCAGTTCGTATATCTCTCTAAACAATTCTCAGAGTAAAATTTCCTTTATACATATTATCTGAATCTGAATATCAAAAACTCATTGAGTCTCCGGACTGAACTGAGCTGGACACGGACTCCCCTTCCAGTTACTAACCGGGCAGCGCTCTTAAACCTGAAGGTAAAGACAGATCTTTGAACAGGTTGTAGAGATGTGTGCTGAAGCAATTAGTCATTCAAGGGGGGCTATAAATTTAACACTTAGTAAAGTAATAGCTTATCTCAAACAAAACAGGCAGTTTTTTCCACATAGAAAACTGTTTTGTTTGAGATGAGCACATACTGTATATGTTCCTCCAAGTTTTAGATTTATTATTATATTTCTCACCATTAAAATATAACTCCTCACTCCACTTCCCTTCCCAGTTTTCATTCAGTCTCTGATGTCCTCTGAGACAACAATGGCATTTTAAGTAGTGCATCTGCTAATGTTTTTTGCCCAGGAGTGTATCTATATATCTATAATAACCGTAACCCTAAAGTTCTTAGTTCTTCTTCAAGATCTTCAAGATTTTGAGTAGAAACCTGAGCAAAGGATATAGTACATGAACAAACAAACCAAGAAACTATTTGATTAATCATACCTGTATGAGGTGGGAAGGTATGGTCACCATAGCAACCGAGAGTGACGTGCGTAACAGGGCTCGGAGGGCATAGAGAAAGGTGGTGAGGGCGTGGCAGTGGGTGGGGTTATCCTTAAGGCACACATCATCGCCCCACAGCGCAGATCCCAGAGAATGAAGACCCAGCCGGAGGACATTCCGAACCTTAGACTATAGAAGTGGAAAAAAAGAGATAAACAAAAAAAAAATTGCATTTAAATCAACATTGCATTCTCTCTGAGACGGTCAGGATACGTACGAATCATGTGAACAAATCCATATCTGGCTTTTGCGATTAATATTTTATTAAACCACCATAGGGAAAACTTTTGCAAACTTGAAGTTTTCAATAATGCATGAATGAATATCTTACAGCATTTTAAGAAGTGCACCTTCATTTACAAAAGAGACCAGGAAAAACCTGCAGTGCACAACACATCAAATTATAGTTCATTTTTACCTACAGTGTTTACCACTCTATAACAAGAAATTCTGAAGCTAAACAAGAATTTTGTAAAACAAGTGAAACATTGTATGATCCAGATATGTATTTACTGTACACAAAATATCAGTGCCTGTAACACAACAACAACAAAAAAGTGTTCAAATTTTATGTAAGTTTAAGTTTAAAGATTTGACTCTGATGTGTTGAAACACAACATGAATTTACTGCAAAGATAGCTTTGAATGGACTAATTGCAATTCAGTATCTAGATACTGAACACCAATGTGGTCACTGTGGTTAGATTTTGAATTAGAAACAATGCGTCACATGGGTAGCCTAGAAATCTAGACGCACCCTAGCGGCAGCAAATCTAATCTGCCCGCGAGTGTCGTCTAGCAACTCTCAATACCCATCTGAGCTGTAAACCCCAAACTCTTGTCGGGCCAATCACGTATAGAGTCGGTGGGCGGGGCCATAATGACGACGGCCGAGTTGTGTTTACGCGCTTCTAGTAAACACAGAAACTGGCGAACGGCGGCGTTCTTTCGAATCAGCTTTGACCGCGACTCTGGAAGACTTGGAGTTAAGCTTTTCTCTGAGAAAAGAACAAAGAACGGCACTGAAGTCATTCTTAAAAAGGGAAGATGTGTTCGGAGTTTTGCCGACCGGATACGGCGAATGTTTAATCTATCAACGAGCTCCGTTTCGTTGCTCTGGTTGGTTGTAGCGCTATCCTATCGTGTGCAGAAGGAGTTTGAAATGCAAGCGTTTATCCCGCCCCTCAGATTGAGCCCTGTCTATGGTGATATGTCTTGATGTGGGTCTGGCTTGTCAGGCTATCTCATGGGGAAAATTTTTAGTAATTTGTGAGAAACTTTAACCATAATCTTTTTTGAGTCCCCATAAAAATCAAAACTAACAATTCTTATTTTTACTGGAATATTGCAGTATTAATTATAAATCAAAAACCAAGAGGTCCAGTGGTTCCCTCAAGATTTTCCTATGAGATTTTATCATGTTTTTTTTTTTTTTTCAATTTAAGAAAAATAAGATCTGTGGTGAACATAACTTGAAGATACTTGAACGATTTGCTCTGTAACAATTACACACACACGCACACACGCACACACGTACACACACACGTACACACACACGTACAATTCTAATTTTGAAGCAGTTATTTTTATTTTAAAAAACACGTTTCTTATAAGTAACTAGATGAGAATGTTCAGGGTGTGAGTGTGTGTAGTTTACATTGTAGAACAAAACATCCAAGTATCATCAAGTTATGTTTATCACAGATCTTATTTTACTCACACATTGAAAAACTCCATTATAAAACCCAATAGGAAAATCTCAAGGGAACAAGTAGCGAATTAGTCTTCTGGGTTTTGACGTCATCCCTGCACCACACTCTAGCAAACCACTAGTTGATTGGATCCAACAATCCAATCAACTCCCAGTGGACAAAACCATGTCCCACCCTACAATTTTTTCTTGTACGAGAAGCCGCTTCACTTGACAATTCCCATGGATATACATAACATTAGGGAAGAGAACAAGTGTATGGTTTGATACAATACTCTGTTTTATGCCGACTTTTACAAGCATTAAGTTAAATATAGCTGGAACACCTAGGCCTGAAATGATATATCATGTTTGAATAAAGTTAAGCAAATGTACAATATTTGCTCCACATTGAATTAACTAAACAAAATAATGGAGGAGAAAATAAGGATTGACACAAAGTATGGGTTACCATTCTTGTGGGTTACCTTCACATGGTTTACCTTCACATGTCATTTTTTACACTAACTTAAGTGCTGTTCTTCTGTCTTGTATTGATTTTCTAATAAAAATGATGTTAAAATCAAAGAACAACACTTAAAATTACTTCAATTAGAGACTCTCAACAGGACATTATTGGCTATTGAAAAATTTCACATTTATATTCACTCTACAATAACTGAGAGAAAGAGAGACAATGGAGAAAAGCAAACAAAACTGTGTCCAAATAGTATGTCATACATAAGTGTGCAATGACTTGTGTAACTAAGTCAGTAGTGGAATCCTGTCTGTAGTGAAAAGCCTTTTGTCTGATGGAGTGAGGGTCATGTACCTCTCAAACAACTTGAATCAATGAAACAAACGGCCCAGCCAAGACCACTCAACAGCACGGTCAAACGGAACACGATGGTCAAAAGTGATTGGACGACATCTTCCAATCAGGACAGTTGCCTGACATGTCCACAATGTGGCTGTCAACCTAAGAGCCAAAATGTCTGCTTCCAACAAGTGCCAGGAAATTCTTGGCACGTTGTCCACCAACATCAGCCAAGCTAAGGGGCCATGGGTGAGAGATGTGCCCTCTACAGTGTACAAAGTCTGAGAAATAATGACAGAGAATTGAACCTTATTCACAAACCATCAAAGACCAAAAAAGCTGATTCTGAGCCTGGTAAATAAAGACAGAGATGGAGAGGACATTTCTCTCAGACCAGAGCGTCTACAAAACTGGCATCAGGGACCATGTATAGGCAAGACAACAAAAACAAGTTTCAGGACAACTTCATATCTGCATATTTATGAAGATCACAGATCATACTTTTGGTTCAGACCTAATAGCTTTGTAGTCATTCTGTAACTTTTTGGATAAGCTGTGGACTTGCTAATGTATAGCAGCCACATTAACTTTGTACATACAAATAAAAAGAAATAGATACTAAAAATAGTAAAATTTAATCAAAATACTGGTGACACCTAATAAAGCAAGACATGACAACGGTCATGTCGGGTATAGACACGTTTACTTATATCTTGTCGCATTAATGTCAAACCCATATCATAAAAGTCTGTTTGTAAAACCTGCGCCGAAATGCGACTGATTTACCAGAGAATCTGCAGCGAAATGTACAGAACAAACAAATAATGTTCAACTGAGACATTCACATTGTTGAAAATACTGTAAATAGCCAGATTCATTAGTATCCTTTGGAAGGTAATGTTATTTTAATTCCAGTAATCCTGTATTGGGCTTCTCTCCTTGTCATCTCACGAGCATGCCAGTGGGCGGGGCCAAAGTTGCAATGATGAAGTCATTGATTTTCTTCTATATATGAAAAGACATTCGTTCTGTTTTTGGACTGACTAGGAAGTTTTCAGTTCTGAATCTTACATTGTAAAAAAATATTGTTGGTTTAACTTAAAAAAGTAAGTAACCTGTTTGCCTTAAAATTGTAAGTTTATTGAAATTAAAAATTTGAGTTGATACAATGAAGGAAATTGGTTTAATAAATAGAAACTCAAAATATTATTGTATCTGAACCACATAAAAAATGTGATAAATCATGAAAATAGCACAATTTGGCATTTTTCACTGCGTCATCAGAAATAAAATTACCCAATAAGCTTACAAAATCTTTTAATAATATTTCAATAAAGGTTGTTGATTCTCAAATGTTCATTGTATGAACTCAAATTTTTAATGTCAATGAACTCAAAATTAAAGCAACCAGGTAACTTATTTTTTTTAAATACTTTTTACAGTGTACAGGATATTCTTATAATATGATGACCTGTTATATCTCAAAAGCTCAAGGAAAATTTCTCAGTTCATGACCTCTTAAAGATTACATTTACATGATCCTAAACTCAAACACTATTTTTTGATATATATCATTAACCATTAACATCATAGAACCCTTGCATTCCATAAAACGTTCTTTATTAAAAAGTTCTTTAGATCATTAAAATGTTCTTCACACAAAGAAGTTTTGTTTTTTTTAAGAACTGATCACTGTAAGGTTTTTTGGGGAACTAAAAATGGTACTTCTATATGGCATCGCTGCAAAAACGCCCATTTGGAACCTTTATTTTTAAGCGCTATATAGGACACAGTACACCCAATGCAAGAATTGTCATTTTGCTTTGCTATTATTGTACACACCTGATCTTTCAATCAATGAAACTGTATTGTGAATAACTGAATAATCTGCTTATATCTTTGAAATGGAGAAAAGGAGGCTAGATATCTTAAATAAACCAGCTGAAAATAGTCATGGTGTTGAATTGTCTACCGCCCTGGTTGTTCTCCTAACATCAGCCTTCGCCAACTGACAATAAACGGTGAAGTTAACACCCTCCACGCCGTCCAGCAATCACAAGCATCTTAAATTAAATAAACCTCATTGTTTGCCTGTGTTTCCAAAGCTTCTTGAGGGTTGAGCTTGACATTTCAACAGAGAGGGTGTTCCTGACTCACTGGCTTCCTCCTTCCCTTCGGCCACACTCCAGCTTTTTTTATCACTCGCACTCTATGTGTGCATGAGAAAGATGATATGCTTCTAACCAATTCTACTATTCTTCACTAACAAAAAAGACAGTTAATATTGGACATATATAAAATGAATGAATATAACCTATATTAAATTATTTACTTTATGTTCAATTCAAACTCTATAGGTCATTGCAATCATACTAGAATTGAGTCACCAAACTGACAAACGTTTTAGTCAGTCTCACTGTTGCCCTGTTTGCTCTCATTCTGAGCATTCTTGCCTTTGTGCCCATGTTCTCTCAACCTCATCACATTCCGCGACCTCTGCCAACAGAACGGCACTGTTTGATGATGTAAGCGCTTAATCTGTCGGTTGACTGACGGGGATCGAGGACTTCCAGGGTGAGGAGCCTGAGGTGTCCATCAGTGCCATGGATTCAAAGAGAAAACACTAAAGTGCAAATATAAACAAGAAAGAGCTAGCACAAACTAGACTGCAATTACTAAACAAAATTAGACTCATTAGAAAGGATTCATTTAGATTGTTAAAAAAAGTCTAAATTTGCTACAAGGTGCTCAACAAACGAAACTTACACGACAAGCTTGATTTGTTGGCTTTTTGCACAATTGGCAAGACTAAAATTGATAAATCGAGAGTAAAAAAATGTCTTCAATAAATCTAACAAAACTGTACACCCCACTTAATTTATTATTTTGTTCTATTACCACTTAATATTTTAGCAGAATTTAACAGCAAGTTCTCTTTTTTCCATTACTTGTTGGATCGACACACATTGTAACAACATGTGCAAATGGGAAGAAATCTCTGAAATAGTAAAGTTTACTGTGATTTGAGAGACTTAAACACATACATAGGTTACTAATATAGTAATTTGATTTAAGATGATGAACGATAAAAACATTTATTATTTTATTTATTATTATAATAAATTATTATAATATTATAATTATTATTATAATATTATTTATTATCATAACTTTATTGTGTTTTGGTGTGGGAGCAAATATAGTATAACTTTGTTGGTCTGGCATTGTCGTAGAACTCATTCATGTTCATCTGTTTCATACTGGGATGTTGTTTTTAGAGTTACTGAAAATTACGTAATAAGCTTATTTCATTAATTTTTGCACAGTTGGTAAGACTCCAATTGTTAAAAGAGTTAAGTTGTTTGGTTTTTTTGCAAAAGGGGATATAACAAAACTGTACACAGACATGGTTATCTTGTCTTTAAATGAACAAGAATAATAAATAAAGTAATACAATTTTTTTTTTTTTTTACATTTTATTACAATTGTCTATATTAGAGTAAATAAACAAAAAAAGAAATGACAACTTTAAAACTCCCAATTCAGACTTTTTTCTTTGAATTGGAAGAAATGTCAGAATTGTGACAAAAAATTGCAACTGTGAGAAAATGATTTAACTATATTACCTTTTATATTTTGTTATTACATGGCATAATTAAATTACAAAAATATTGCAGGATGTAAACTTCAGAAGGGAAAAAAATATTGCGAGATGTAAACTAAAACAGAATTTTTTAAAAGCCATATATGAGATATAATACAAGTGTATAACTTGCAATTTGCAAGATACAGTTGCATAAAAGAGTTGTGAGAAAGTCAAAATTGCGAGATATAAAGATATATTGCGAGATTTCACATTTGTGAAAAATCTATACAGAATTGCAACAGGACTACAAAAAAATAAAAAATAAAAATTGAGATGTTGCAAATATCTTTTTCAATTTTATTTTGTGGCGGAAACTATAGCTTCCATAGTATTTAGCACAGGCAATTTCACATTTTTAATTAATAGCTTGTTGGGGTGACAAAAGCCTAACTACAATTTGTGTAACTGAAAAAATAAAATAAAATAAAAGTTATAAAAAATAAAAATAAAAAGTTGTTTCAAAGAGACTTTGTATTGATTACTAGTACACTAAATTCATGTAATAAATGTATAGGCCCGTTTACTTTAAAGGCCATGATATACTTCAAATGAGATCGAAGAGTGAACTGGTGTGACATTATTTTGAACAAAATCAGGCCAAAACGTAGTTCGTTTTGTGTTCATGTCCGGAGTTCAAAACAGCTTGCCAAAGTCAATGTCCGCTATCATTATACACTGCTCACATAATTCAAACTTTTTTAACCCAAACCAAAGAATGGAAATAACTTTGCCATGAGTCTATCAGGGCCTTAAGCTGACACAAAGTTTGGTCACTAGACCATCTCTGGAGTTCACCACATAACAGAAGCCACATTAGAGCCACATAAAGTTATAAAAACTGATTAAAAATAGCGAGTGTATCCTCAAGCGGCCTGGTCCCAAGAGCGGCTCGGCAGATGCAGTGCTGATGCGGAAGTCAAGACAGGGGCTATCATGGGGCCGTTTCTGAGAGGGGCCCCCAGAGGGGCAGAGCTCCCCTGCTTCTCAGTAGGAGCTAATGAATATGAACAGACAGAGGGCATATTGCCCAGTGTCTGTCTTGGCCTGTTTACCACAAAACTAATAGGACTCAGCTTTAAGGATAAGGAACCCAAGGGAACCCATCTCCCTCCTGAGAGAGATTCAAGCACAACATGGAGAAACTGACAACTGGGGAAGAGATGAGAAAAAAAGGAATAAAAGGTGGAAAATAAACTAAAACATACAAAGCCTTTATATTTGAATGTCTTTTCTACTTCCTAATTATCACAAGCGACGAAAGCCACATTACAAAGGAAGTGAAAGCACAGACAAAATCAGGCAACAATTAGCCAACCGAGACCAATCAATGAAACAACAAATTAAAGGTCTTGTAAAAACATTGCCTGCAGCAAAACGCTTTCATTGTTCCTGAGGTGTGAATGACAGAAAGCCTGTTAACTGTGCATTTCATTATAGCCTTTTTGCTCGATTTAAAGGGATAGTTCACATGAAAATTATAATGTGAAGCGCCATCATTTATCCACCCTCATGTTGTTTCTAACCTTTACCTAGTTTCTTAGTTTATTTCTTCTACGGAACATAAAAAAATGATCACCATAAGTATGATAAAAATCAGTCCTTTAGAGACTTTATGCTATGTCTTCTGAAGCCTATTCATTGAAAACCTTGCTTGACAGTTGTGGTCCCCATTCATGTTCATTGTATGGAAATTAGACATTCTGGTGTGATCAATTCCTTTTGTATTTTACAGAAGAAGCTTTATGTATTTTAAAAGAGAGTAAGTACATGACATGATCATCATTTTTGTGGGTACTATTCCTTTAAAATGCCCCTAGTGTGCTATTTTAAAGGTGCCCTATAGGAACACTGTATTTACCTCGGCATAGTTAAATAATATGAATTCTGTACATGGAACTGAAATACCATGAGCCTCAAACACTGGTGTTTCCTCTGTCAAATGTAAATCTTGTGCTTGAAAAGACCACTGAAAAATGGGAGAATCCCAACATAACACTGACTGTGATGCAACAGTATGTGATGCAATAAATTCATGCCTCTCTAAATTTGAATATAACCAGCCCATGTTCAAGGTCAGGCAGTATTAATGTGGACCTGTGGCGAATCAACAGAAGTTATGCAGGTATTGTGAAGATGAGGACAATATAGTGAAAACGGCAGATCGTGGATATAAATGTTACGTTCCAGGCTGTGCAGAGGATGAGAGCACTTAGACTTTCCAAAGAACAAAACTGTCAACCGGCATGCTTAATGTTTATCTATATTATTATCTATGTATTGTTATCTAATTAGAAATAATAAATTGATAATTTATAAAGTATAAAAATACAACTATTAACCACATTATACATATAATTATAAATCAAGAATATAGCATTTATAGTTGTATTTATAAACTGCCTATTAATGTAAATTAATGCTTTATAAATGATGAACTAACTATTTACTAATGCTTTATTGATGCTTTATAGCGTGAGATATTATAAAGTGTTACCCATTTTTTTAATGTTTTAGTACGAAATTCAAACAACAAATAAAACTTTCTGAGAGCCTGATCTACTTTGATTGGTCAGATGGACCAGTCTGCTGTGATTGGTCTGCCGCTTACAGCGTGTGTCAAAGGAGCTCTAGAGGCTTTGTTATTACATTTGAGTACAGAATAATACAAATAGCAACAATGGCATTGTTCTTCGTGGCAGCCAAAGAAGACAATAGGTTTGCATTATGCAAATGTGTTACAAACCCACGTAGGTTTGAGCAAAAAGTTAAACTGGAATTACTAACGACCCGCTTCAGGCAGGGCAGGTTCTTTCTTTTGGGAGACAATAACTCCATTTATCCTGCACTTTGATATTTGAAATTTGCAGACCTTTAACATTCGCTAACAGCTACATAACACACTATGTTAAAGTTAATATCTGAAAAGGCATAATAGAAAAACTTTAAAGTCATGACTGTTGGAAAAACATTATCTGTACGATCATAAGAACAACAGAGAGAGAGAGAGAGAGAATAACAAATAGCTAAACAAATGGTCACCAACCTGGGGTGTGGATCCATCAAACCCTTCCTTCCGGATGACCGTCTGGATGGACTTCAGGAGCGCATGATAGGGTGATGGTAACGGACTGAGAGAACATGAGAGAAGAACAAAACAGACTTAATAAACTGAGATATGGATAAACATACACCATTTTAGGGAGACCTAAAATGAAATAACATGTTAACCCCATACTCGGAATTTGTCCTCTACATTTAACCCATCCAAGTTAGTGCAGACAAACTATAGCAAATAGGGAACACAAACACACACCTGCAAACCCCTGGACACACACAACCGGAGCAGTGAGCAGCCATTCACTACAGTGGCCGGAGAGCAGGCACCTCAGTTATTTCCTGCTGGTACTGAGAATCAAAGTCCGACTCTTTAACAATTAGGCCCCAAAAACTACACTCTAGCAATTGCCGAGCAAACCTAGCATCACAATACAACTTAGTTAGGTAAAGTTTAGTTACCATAAAGATACTTGTTAGATTTGTATTTCAATTATTTTTATTTCAATTTTGAACTTTTGACTCATCGAAGAACCCTGAAAAAAGCATCATGGTTTCCCCAAAAATATGAACCTTTTGAATAAGAAGAAATGTGTTTATTTATTTATTTATTTATTTAAGAAACAGGGACAGCGTACAATAAACATTAACCTCAAAGGGAGAGATGCATAGTACCGGGTTTTAGCTCAAGAGCTAATTTTCACCCGTAGTCCCTGGGCAGGCTGATGTTAAGCTACAATATATAAAAAAAACATGAGTAATAAGATTTACACTTGCCATAAAAATTAAAATTGTACAAACGTTCATGTTCACACCTTTCATATACTTAGACCTTAGAGCACACACTTACACACATACACATATCTAGTCACATGTGGGAACAAATTTGATTTGATAAAAGCCATTTCTTTACTTGGCGTGTGAAGGTGTAAAAATTTGTGCATTTTTTTTAGCTCTGTAGGCAACATGTTCCACTGACGAGCGGCCACACAAGAAAACGCAGTTTCCAAATACTGTCCTGCGTTTCGGGATCCTGCATTCACCTCGCACTGTAGATCGTGTGGCTCGAGCTGTTATTTCAGAGCCCAAAGATATGAATTCTTTTAGTGGAGGACCAGCGTTGTCATGAAGTATCTTATACATCAAACACAGATTGGTGTGAATTATCAGATTTTCAAAGCTGAGAAACTGGTATTTTACAAGAATATAACAGTGATGGTATCATCTGCTTTTCTTATCGTGAATCTTTAGTGCGCTTTTATATAATGACTCAAGTGGTTTGAGGGCAGTTTTAGTAGCCTGTGACCAACTTGTCAAACAATAGCGAAAATGAGGAACAATCATGGCATTTAGATAGGCCCCTGAGGCCTCGATTGTAAAGGAATTTCGAATGTATCTGAACTGTGCCATATTAAATTTTATTGCATTTGTTAACTTTTTTATATGCCTTTTAAAGCCTAAATTTGGTTCCAAAACGACACCTAAATATTTTACCTGTTCTTGATTTGAAATGATTTGTCCATCAATTAAAATACTATTGTTTTGTGTTGAGCAGCAAATCATCAAATTAAAATGATTGTACGATCATGCGACACTGAAGACTGGAGTAATGATGCTGAAAATGCAGCTTTGCATTTAAAGGAATACATTACATTTAAAAATTATTAATATAGAAAACCATTCTTTTAAATTGCAAGAATATTTCATTCAGTTGGATAAAAAAAAAGGATTTTTTTTTATCAGATGCTTTAATCTAAAGAACAAGTGTGGAATTGTGCAAATAATCATATCGATACACTCAAAAAAATTCTGAGTAAAAAACAACCCAATGTTGGGTGAAATATGGAATAACCCAGCAGTTGGGTTGTTTTAACCCAGCGATTGGGTTGTCTTAAGCAAATATTTTACCCGACGACAGGATTAAAACAATCCAATCGCTGGTTAAAACAGCCCAGTTGCTGGGTTAGTCCATAATTGACCCAATAATGGGTTAAAACAACCCAGCATTTTTTAGAGTGTATGAAAAGTTTGACTCAGATGGTAACAAACTAGTACAAAGGTGCATGTGCAAGCAAAAAAGAGATTCAATCTATCGGTTATTTAATTTATTTTCATGCAAGGGTTTATTTTCAGCACAGTGCTTGAATGCGAATGATTATGATTACGGCATCATAACAGGTCGAAGTTAATGATACATGTGTACACTTCAATTAAAACCACTCATGGCTCTTGCATATGCTGCCAACATAAAGCGGGATTTGCTTTGGTATCACAAAAGCCTGTTGACATCGGCAGTAACCCTGGCAACCAACCCGAAGATGTAGATGCAAGGAAATACATCGCTAATTAAATCAAATGAAATGAAATGAAATTAATTAAACACTTTGGCACCTCCGTCAGCTCCGGGCGCTCCCCCTGAGGTCTGCGGTGAGTCTGAGTGTGCTGTGTTAACGGGACAGTGCTTCTGATCTCAGTGACACAGCGCTTCTATGTTAAATCAGGGGTAAGATGTGCAACTCCAAACAAGAAAGGTCAAAACATTTGACCTCCTCTAAGTTGCACATTCTGTCTTTACTTTTTAGACCTTCTAGTCACACTTAACATTGCATAAATTAAAATGCATAAGATGCAACCAAATCGTGGCATTTTTTAAGGAAGGTTAGGATAGGCACACATTTCAAGCAAGTTACAAAAATAATTATATTAGGTTAAATATTATTCACAACTGTATAAAAGTTAGGGGTTATTAAGATTTTCAAAGACTTTTATTCAGTAAAGACATTAAAGACTGGGCAGGCTTTCCACAAGGTTTAGGAGTCTGTTTATGGGAATTTTTGACCATTCTTCTAGAAGCGCATTTGTGAGGTCAGACACTGATGTTGGACGAGAATGCCTGGCTCACAGCCTCCACTCTAATTCATCCCAAAGGTGTTCTATTGGGTTGAGGACAGGACTCTGTGCAGGTCAGTCAAGTTCCTCCAGACCAAACTCACTTCTCCATGTCTTTATGGACTTTGTGCACTGGTGTGCAGTCATGTTGGAACAGTAAGGGGCCATCTCCAAACTGTTCCCACAAAGTTGTGAACATGAAATTGTCCAAAATGTCTTTGTATGCTGAAGCATTAAAAGTTCCTTTCACTGGAACTAAGGAGCCAAGCCCAACCCCTGAAAAACAATCCACACCATAATCCCCCTCTCTACCAAACCTTTCGACCCAGACTCGTCCATCGGATTGCCAGACAGAGAAGTATAATTTGTCACTCCAGAGAACGTCTCCACTGCTCTAGAGTCCACTGGTGCCGTGCTTTCCACCACTGCCTCCAACGCTTTGCATTGCACTTGTTGATGTGAGGCTTGGGTGCAGCTGCTCGGCCAGGGAAACCCATTCCATGAAGCTCTCTATGCACTTGAACTAATCTGAAAGCCACACAAATTTTGGAGGTCTGTACCAATTGATTCTGAAGAAAGTTGACGACTTCTGTGCACTGTGTGCCTCAACATGTGCTGACCCCACTCTGCAACTTTATGTGGTCTACAAATTTGTGGCTGAGTTGCTTTTGTTCCCAATTGCTTCCATGTTGTTATAATTCAACAAACAGTTGACCGTGGAATATATATTAAAAAAAATAAAAAACAAAAATAAATAAATCACACCTTAAGGGGTTTTGCAAAGTCTTTCATTCTGTCACTTCATTCAATCATTTCAGCTTTTCCCTTTCATTCTGGCTCACAACATGTTGTAATGACCACACTATGTCACTCTGCATGTAGCTATGATAGCCATCAATTACTGGAGGAGAACTGGATTTAAAACAGCCACCTCCAGACCTCTTGTTTAAAAGGGCACACTGAAAAATTGCATCTGTTGCATACTGCCAACAAATACCCACAAAAATTCATTCTGGAATTGATCAAGTCACTCAGTTTAAAAAGAAAATCCTTTAAAATTTGACAAAAACAGTGCAATTTCATATATATATATATATATATATATATATATATATATATATATATATATATATATATATATATATATATATATATATATATATATATATATATATATATATATATATATATATAAAAATGATAACTGTTATATATATAATTACTATATATATAATATATAATTATATATAAGAAATTTAAGTGTTTCAGAACATCTCCACTGTCAATTACATGCATCCTTGCTGAATACAAATATTAATATCTTTAAAAATTATATTTTTGAACCCAAACCCTTGAACAATAATGTGCAATTTCACGCTCTGATCCCAACTGACTGATTTGCTCTTCAATGGGGTGAACACGTGTTTCCCTCGTTTGATTAAGACCTGGAGAGGTGAGGGTGGTGGAAATCAAAAGAAGACACGCCCCCATTGTGTCTGAGACACCACAGCAGCCCAGCGGAGCGTGATCGCTTAAGGTGCCGTCCGTGGAGGATAAAGGCCGACAGGTGAGCTAATTAAGATCACAGTGATGTGAGTGCGAGGGGGACCAGAGGGGTGCATGGAGGCAGCATCCGTCTTAAACAACAGGCTCCGCTTTCACCTAGAGAGCAATTTGTGCCAATTACGCCACATAGTGAAACGGAGCGATTTAACAGTCTGGAAACGGCATGGGGCTTTTTATTCTATGAGCTGTGAAACACAAAAAGACAATGAGGGTTTTTTGTATCTCAAGACATTTAGTAGTCGTTTAGGCTTGCTGATTAATTGATTTCTCCGAAATGGATATGAAGCAGTTTTTGACATCAGTCCCAATTTGTGGTTTAGAGCAAAATTACTAACAAAGGCTCATTGCAGCATCATTTTCATACAAACTCCAAAACAGTTTCCTTATGAAATGAACTTTAGAGGTAGAAACACATTGTTTGTAGCCTGGCTCCGTCCTCTTATGTACTTTTGCAAAATGTTAATTTTCCTTCAGTACTCCGTCTGGGATTGCGGTATATTCTCTTGTTTTCTCCGACCAAATTTGAACCGGTCCAATCAGCGAACAGAGAGAGTGGCTGAGAACGATGACGTTAATGTCGTGCTCTAGTTTGAGATGACATACGTCACGACCAAATGTCAGTGATTGGTTATGGCAGATCCAATGGTTTTAAACTTCAACAGAGTACCCGCCTTCAAGGAAGTTAACGCTTGTCAATGGAGAGTGGCCAGACTCTCTATAAAACTGAAATGTGCAAGTCTGATAAAACCAGGCTACATTGTTTATTCCTTTTAACACAGATTAGCATTACAGGGGTTGATTATTAAAGGAACACTCCATTTTTTTCCAATTCGCTTAGAGTTAATCAGTTGTGTTGTACCGTTTTCAAATCCATTCAGCCGATCTCCGGGTCTGGAGGTAGCACTTTTAGCATAGCTTAGCATAGATCATTGATTTTGATTAGACCGTTAGCATCTGACTCAAAAATGACCAAAGACTTTCAGTATTTTTCCTATTTAATACTTGACACTTCTGTAGCAATATTGTGTACTAAGACTGACGGAAAAAGAAAAATTGTGATTTTCTAGACCGATATGGCTAGGGACTATACTCTCATTCCTGTGTAATAATCAAGGAACTGTTGCCGTACCACAGGTGCAGCAGGCGCAATGATAATTTCCACAGGTGCAGCAGGGTGCAGCACCTGAAAATAGGCTAACTTCCGTCAACATAACCAACGTGTCAACCTTGCACAGGGAGCGTGTTGGGAACTATTTTCAGGTGCTGCGTAATATCATTGCTTCTGCTGCACCTGTGGTACGGCAACAGTTCCTTGATTATTACACAGGAATGAGAGTATAGTCCCTAGCCATATCGGTCTAGAAAATCACAACTTAAATTTTCCATCGGTCTTACACGATGTAACTAGAGACGTGTCGAGTATTAAATAGGAAAAATATCAAAAGTCTTTGGTCATTATTGAGTGGGTTGCTAACGGTCTAATCAGAATCAATGATATATGTTAAGCTATGCTAAAAGTGCTACCACCAGATCCGGGGATCGGCTGAATGGATTTGAAAAACGGTAAACACAGCGGTTTAACTCTAGGGGAGTCGGAAAATTTGCCTTTTTTCAAAAAAGTGGAATGTTCTTTTAAAGGGATAGTTCACCCTGAAATGAAATTAAAGCCATCTTTTTCCCACCCTGCTGTTGATTCAGTGCCCTATGTCCTTCTATCCCTTTCTGACCTCAAAAGTGGTCATTTTAAAAATAGTCCTGCACACGCTACTGTCAGCTGTTACTCTGGGCACGTTCCTGTAATGACTAGTACGAACCGTCAGCATGCGGCGCTCATGCTCACGCACTGTTGTCATGGCACCCAAGATAAACACACGCAATGTTTTGAGAAATCAGGCTCAGAAGAAAAAAAATGTCTTTTCTATAAGGTATATAATAAGAAATAATACAATACTAATAATAAAACCTCCTGAAGTGAATATTGTTTACCGGTTGTCATGACAACAGCAGGGCTGGTCGATTCAGAAATTTTTTCGCACTGTTGTTTTCGATTCCTCTTTTTTTAACAAAATCGATGGAGGAACCTAGTTCCGGACTGACCGCAGGATACAAGGATGTAGAGAGTATCCTTCTCCGAAACTTTATTTGTAAAACGATGATACATTTTCATAACTCTGATGAATTTTAAATTATGGATTCTCCTGAAATGGCCCATATAGCCCAGAAGTAAATGCGATTTAGCCTAATAAATAAAAAGGATAGCTCATTATTCATGGATGTGTATTTATTGCATGTTTAAAACTACATGACATGTCTAAAATGCATGTGCACAGTTAAGTTAAATGACTACGTTCAAATAAGTGCTTTTGCACAGAATGTACGAGGCAAAATAACCACAATATTAACAAAAACAATAATATAAGAGTGCGCAGTTTATTTGTCAATCAGATGCACAAGCAAGTTGCATTCATTACTATAGCAAAATTAGACTCGGTCATTAAGCTGTACTCTAGTCACATTTTATTTCAGTTATCAATGGATTAAAGAAAATAGAAAATTAAAATAAGACCCTCACATCTGCATCTGTAAGCGCTCAAAACCTACCGTTGTGGACAACAGAACCATTTCACAATTTAAAATTATGGAGTTTTTGTGTGCAAAATGTAGCAAACATGTCCACGATGCAGGATCACAGAAGGAAACAATGACAATAAAAACTATTAAACTAAGTG
This sequence comes from Pseudorasbora parva, assembly GCF_024679245.1. NCBI lineage: Eukaryota > Metazoa > Chordata > Actinopteri > Cypriniformes > Gobionidae > Pseudorasbora > Pseudorasbora parva. The sequence continues at coordinate 53,652,114 of NC_090172.1, forward strand.
AATGAAAGGTATAGTAATAATCAGCGATATGCGTTCACATATGGCTTGATTTGAACGTTTCATACCATAAAAATAAGTAGTTAGAATTACGTTCTAGTGACGTCATCCCGCAATGACGCAAAAAAAAAACCCCTGCTGAATTGCTTTATTTTTAACTCGTTATTTGAAACTAACTGTTCAAAAGAACCTTTTGCAAAAATTAAATAGACTTCCAATCATTATTAGTAAGCGAGAGACAAGTGAATAAAGAGGAGTCGATTCCTCGCGATGGAATCGATTCCAAACGTTGGAATCGACTATCGATTCCCAACGCCTTGGAATCGAGGAATCGATTCTTTTTGTAATCGAGTCCCAGCCCTAGACAACAGTGCGTGAGCATGAGCGTCGCGCATGCTGACGGTTCGTACTAGTCATTACAGGAACGCGCCCAGAGTAACGGCTTTAGACTTTAATTTCATTTCAGGGTGAACTATTAACTGGTTGTTTTAGAGCATACGGCACTCGCATTGAATAAACTTTAGGGAAAGCCAGAATGCATATCCATCTGTAATAAATGATGTCCAGTAATACAATTTTCCACAATTACACAAAACATGCCAGGAAACATGCAATGTAAAATAATTTTGGAGAAGTGTAGCCACTGGCACATTTTTCCAATGATCGTGGGTTGGAAATTACATGACAACTAGAAACTCTATCTATATATTTACTAGGAAGGAATAACGTCTCTTAGTGTTCCTATGGAACGAAAACACATCTAAAAGGCGTTCTAAAAGAGCTAATGGCTAAAAGCTTTATGATGGCATTATAACACGTCATAAAATCATCATAAACTGAATGCGGAGGAAGGAACGACTGCAAAATTCCAAAAGCAACACCTACGTAGGCCACGGCATCCATCATGTTGCTGCCACGGCACAAGCTGTTCCGCGGACACAGTATTGCCACACAGGAACACATTTACCGATGCGAGTAAACATAGGCTTGGGGACACGGCCCCTTCACTATGGTGCTGTTATGCAGATAAACAATTAGAAGACCTCTCTGTTTGCGGACATAAAAAGCAGAGAGAGGCTCCATGAACCAGGAGCTCCAGATTGATTTGTTTGCACTGCGGCCATGCCGTAGACTTTAATGCAACCAAAGCTCCTGCCTCCTCTACACGGGCACCCCTCGCAACCATTAAACAACCGCATTGCAAACACCATTGAAGACTCAACCCCGTCTCTCGCTGCGCTGGCAAAGACCTGGAAGTACAGAGACGTTTTTACGAAAACTTTTATTAGGCTGAACACCCGTCATAAAACCAAATTGCAGACGTGTTCCTCAGAAACATGACATCAGCATTGAGAAAGCATTTTCTTCTTGGAGATATGTGACGATACTTAGCGCACTTATCATACTAGAAGTAAGGGCATATATGAAAGATAAGTGCAGAAGGCTGTGAGTGTGTTTAGTTATAATGTTTGGTTAAGCTGTCCCTAATCATAAGCATTCTTTTATGAACTTACATGAGTAATAATAAAAGCCCTGTCAGAGCAATATAGATATTTACGCAAGACAGCCAGATCCATTTAAAGTTGAATTTTGAATGTTCCCACTTGATACTTTTAACTTCCAACCGCATAGAGCTCCGTTGTCTGATGCACTGAAGGTGATGCAAACACTCCCATTAAAAAGTTTGGGGTCAGTACAATAGAAAACGGTTACATTTTTCACAATATTTCTGCATTCTTAATCAAAATGCTTGATAAGCATTAGAGGCTTCTTTAAAAATTAAAAATTAAAAAATTAAACGCCAGTGTACAACTTGCCAAACACAAAGTAATTTGAAAGCTGGTATATTCCTGGAATAAATCACATTTTAACATCATCTTATTTTGAATATTGGCCATAACTGAACATTAATGTTGATACTCATAATAGATAATCAAGCAGACTAGTATTAGTCTACGTTCACAAGGTCCTGTTTTTGGGATTGACAACTGCATTTATCTACAGGTGAGTTTTGTTCAAGTAATATCAAAGATGGTGATGTCCATGGGGAAAATTTCAATTGGAAGTGATCATCCCTACACCCTACTTTGGAGGGAGCAGGGTACTTGTACTGAGCCCTGTATAATGAGACAGACAACTAGTTGTCTAGTCCGGACAACCATATTATGCTGCTGTGTGAACGTGGCCTTAGTTACCTTGATCCTGTGGTTACTGGTGTTTCCTGTAGCTGATAAAAACTGTGGCACTTGGCTGCTTGCCGTAGCTCAGGCTCCATGGTCTTGGACACGTCATAGTAATGGCCAAACCTCAATGAGGATGCCAATGCAGTCTATAAAAAAGAAAGAAACCCTTAATAACCATTTTAATTTCTGGTGGTTTAAAATACTATAAAATGAGTAAACGAGTTGACCGGCAATTTTATTAGGAATTGCTTAACATTTTTCTCAATCAAAATGTAAGAATAGCCTTACACTCACTAACGTAAATGACATGACGTTAATTTAATACCCTCTTTACACGTTTTTCTTCAATCATGATTCTTTTCCCCAGATAATATGATTGTGAAGCAATCTGGGTGTACAATAGTACACAATAAAGTGCTATTTAACCATCCATTCATTTTACCATTGTTGAACTGTAAGAATCCCAGATGATTCGTTAAGCTATTGAGAACATAATGACTTTCTGACAAGACTGACCACTTAAGCTTAGAAAAACACAGTTGCACACAGGCAGCAGTTTTGCTGAGGTTGTGAGGGGGTCTGGATTTTTGTAGTTTTTAATGAGCAGTGAGGTGAGCCCCTAATCTTCTCCTGATCTGGATCAGCAACTCTTATGTGTTCCAGCACCACCTTTGGAGATTGACAGCTTGGCGCTCATCCTCGTTTGGTGGGCAGGTCGGGTCGACCCCTTTAACGTTACGGGATGGGTTTTGACTGACTGAACTTTGATCTGGTGTCTCCATTGAGAATGTGAAACTAGGGGGGACGCTCTATGTTTAGGATGCAAATCCCTTACTAGATTTACTGGTGCTTTGTGAAGAGGACAGAGGTATGATAGAGGTTAAGGAGGGTAAGTATCCCCTCTGAGACATGGAGGAAGAAAAGGTGATGGGGAGAGGAAGGGGAGGATAAAATAAGAAAATGAGACTGGAAATATCCTATGAGAAGCAGGGCGGATAAGACAGGGAAGAGAAAGAGTGAAAGTTGTCAGATGCCATTACTTTACTACAAACCTCTTTACTAGTCAGTTCAATTAAAATGTTCTTATGATCACTGAGGCTGCATTTGTTATTGATCAAAAATACATTACAATTTTTACTACAATTTAAATATATGAAATAGCAAACTGTGATTTTAAAATGCAGTTTATTCCTGTGATGGCAAAGCTGGATTTTCAGCATAATTTCTTCTGTCTTCAGTGTCACATGCTCCTTCAGAAATCATTCTAATAGGCTGATATGCTATCAACGGTGAAAACAGTTCACCAGTCATTCAGCATTCTTTGATGAATGGAAAGAATATCCAATGAGAAGGACGGGAGGAGAGGCAGGGAATAGAAAGAGCAAAAGTTGTCAGAAAACAGACAGAAAGAGTGAAATCTTTGGGGACTCACTGGTGTCCCCCTAATCTCCATACCAATCTGGATTATAGGCTTGCAGGAGGGGTCTTTTCTCCAAACGGAAGAAAGAGGCGGACGGGGACGCCACGGCGAGGCTGTGAAGGGATTTGGGGGTGCTGGAGGCTGCTGTTCCATTGTAAAAGGCTAGAGGCTGAATAGAACCTCCATGTCCTCCTGTCTCCTCTGGTTTTAAGTCCACCTATAACCAGCTAAGCGTAAGTAATCCACCTAAACCGTGAATGAGAACAGCGAAAGCCCATTCACAGCGCTGGGTGGGTAGGAATTGATATATTTATTATAGGACACTATTTTTTCTGAACCTGCCTTTTCTTAGCCAGTATAAAAGTAGTTGGTCACAACCCAATGAGTCACAGGATCATACATGTTCTGATAGGGTTGTGGAAAGCAGGGATAAAACAATGCTAGATGCATTGCAAAGATAAAAATGCAACTAACTTACCAACCATAAAATCTTTCATGAGAAGGATTGTAAAATAAAAAAGGCGTGTCAATTTTTAAAAGGAAAGAAAAAATTGCTTTGGTTGCTGTTATCGAAAATTGTGCGTCCAATCACACTTTATGGTATTTTGGCATAAAAGCTAGACAAATAAGACCATTGCTAACATGGAAAAGTTGTGACATGCACTCAATTAAAAAAAAAGAATAATAAAAAAAAAACATTAACAAAACTATGCAAAGCAAAAGAAACTTCTTCAAATCCAAATTCTCTAGAAATGAAGATTAACATTGTTTTGCTACAGTGAAGGTCACCACTTGATGTCTGATGTAAACCTTGGCTATCACCAGACCAAGCTCAATTTAAAATTGAACATTGGTCTAGGGACCAATTTTCTACTCTTGGGGACCAATTTTCTACTCTTTATTTTCTACTGCACAAGAGCCGTGATCAACTGGCATTATTCGAATAACGCTGTACATAATTGGACAGTCCTTCAACCAATCAGACCACAAGAGGCTTGATCAACAGGTAATGACCCATCGCTTCTCTATCCGTCATCGTGCCAGGTGGATAAGCCAATCTGTGATTGGTTCCCGTAAAAGTGTAACAGAAGCTGTAGAAATGAATGTACGGGGAAATCAAATCGCTGGCAGATCAGGCTGGGTTTACCCAGTCTAATGCAAAACCAGTTAAGAACCACTTTATAAATAGGCCTGTCAATTTAAAATGTACTTCGAAAAATCAACCACACACATAAATGTATTAGATGGCATTTGCTAAATGTTTTTACTGAAAAAATAACTTCCTAACAGATAGTCTTTTACCTGAACTCTGGGTTGGTTCTGGTAGCGCCAGGCGATTTTCATTGCGTCTGGATTCTCTGGGTCACTTGGCTGAGGTTGACCCTCACTAATTTTCAGGTTGGCAATCTCATCCATGATTGGAGAAGGGAGTTCCTATTTAAAAAAAAAATAATAATAATAATAAATAATTATATATATATATATATATATATATATATATATATATATATATATATATATATATATATATATATATATACATATACATATATATATAAAAACACAACATTAAAGTCACCATGAAATTAAAATGGACAATTCTTTATATGCATATTTACTTAATATTGCAATATTTATTTATAATGACTTATCTGTGCACATCATTTAATTAGTTTTTTTAATTTGCGTGATCTTTAATCAAAATAACTTCTCCCTCTTGTAGCATCTCTTCTCTGATGACATGTATACTAGCGCGAGGGCGGGACAAAACTGTCATTCACATGAGACTGACCAATTACAAAACCACAACCATCCAATTAATTTCCAAAGGACAAAATCAAATCCTGCCCTTTATTTTTCATTCTTTGAAATATGCATATATTTTAGACACAGAAGAAAATAAAAAAGCAAAAAAATTCATTAGGGAATAATGTCAATGAACCATTATTTACATCCACTATAGCGGACTTCTAAAATGTTTGTCCTATTTTACAGTTGACAAATTCAATCTGAATATGGGAAGATATCTTGCTCCTGACCTTACTAAAAGCTTTAGATGCATTTAAAATTGGAAAAATTATCATCACATTTTTAAAAACATATATATATATATAAAAATAACCAGTTTATCTGTTCTTTTTTATATTAGGTGGCCTTAACTACTACATACTTATATCAAAACAAAAGTACAATGTACTTACGTTCATATTGTATTGCAAAACATTTGCTGATATTGAGGTGGGATACGGGTAAAGTTAGGGACATGTGTATTGGGATGGATAAGGGAAGTGTCAACAGTGTAACTACAGAAATCAATTAAAGATGTAATTACATACAGGTATTTTAATTTTTTTTTAAGTATAATATAAAAACATGCATGTACACAATAAGTGCATTGTATCAAATGATTAATTTAAATGTTAGTGCATAGTATTTAGGGCCACCTAATATAAAGTGAGCATATTTTTGCATATTGCTGCATATTTTCATATTAAACAAATTAAATATTTTGTCTATATTTTATCTCAGTTTGTGTGGGTTTAGTTCTTTCTAGATTTTTACGTTGTATCTAGATAGACTAAAGCTAATTTAAGCCACTGCCTTGTGAAAAGGAAAATAAATGTCAAGTGACCCATTTTAACAAAGCCAAAAGCATGAACAAACACATCAAAATTATGCAAGCACTTCAGAAGCTGTTGTTTAAACAACAGGGTTGATACTGTCGTTAATGCCAAAAAATGCCAAAATGAAGGTGGGAACTGTCTCCCTTAGGGGAAAATTCAGACCATGCAAAAACAAAAACCAGAGACTGTTTCACAAATAACAGCTCAACGCAGGAACAGTCTGAAGGGCAACAACAGGCCCTCATTAAGCTTGTGTTGACTGGGGGCCAATCAGGGGCCAGCGAGAGAGGAACTCCTGTCCACTGTCATTAAGGTGAGACTCGTTAGCGCTCACAGGTAACTCCCTGAGGCGCCCACACAAAAAACATTCATGTATCAGTCTAGGAAAGCTTAGATGGGAAAGGAGACGAGAGAGAAAACACTGCCTATGTTTGGAATGGAATATTAGAGTACTGCCTAAAGCACACAAGACATTGAGAACAGGCTGGCATGCTTTTTTTAACACATTACATGAAACGGTATGCGTTAGACCACTATATACATTTTAACATAGTAAGACTATGTGACAACAAATAAAATAAAAATCTGATCAAATAATGAAGCAATATAACATGTTAAAATAAGACTAAATAAAAAATAAATAAAGTGTGAACAAACAATGAAGCAAGGAAAGATGTGAATTATGTTTAAAAAAAAAATTTTTTTAAATTCTGATCACTGAAGCAAGATAATGTGCATATGTCAGAATAATATAATAAAATAACAAATTAAATGTTTGATCAAATAATGAAGCCAGAAAGGATGTGAATGATGTCAAAATATAATATTATAAAATGTCTGATCAAATAATGAAGAGTCAATATGAAACAAAATTGTCGTATAATATTAATAAAATATGTTAATATTTTATGTTATGTATATGTTAATATAATGTTGTTGTTTTTTTATCAAATTAAGCAATAAAAGATGCAATTTGTCAGAATTGCAAAATAAAATAAAATCTATCAATGAAGTGAAAATGTATCACTTCATAGCAATGCAAGCTAAATAGCAATGCAAGCTAAATTTGGCACAAATTGTGGAATATATTTGGAACGTGCAAAGTAATGTACAAGCATAACTATACTTTAAGAAAATCTGCATATTTGCATTGAAACATGCATACTATACATACAATAATACACAGCAAAAATAATAGTATGGATAGTATGGTATTCTTTTTCAAACACTCCCAATAACAAAAGTATACAGCACTGAGAGGAAACAGTTTTAAAGCGTTCATAGACCAAAAGTAGACACATACTATGGCACAGTCATAATAATATATACAGACATTGTGTCATGTTCGCTCAAACTGTTCCCGGCCAATGCTAAGACTAATATTTAACTGAAAAAGACACATATTTCTCAAGGTTTGTTGTTTTGAGGGCCAGGTACTAGTTATATAAGGCGAATACGGTTGTAAATAATGTATTTTGATATACTTAGGCTTCACAGAATCAAAGTGTCAAACAGGCCGAGTGTGAACACTTGACTTGATTTTATTCTTACCTGCATGATCTCATCAGGGTGATCTCTGGCGGATGCCAGGAAGAGTTCATGTCCGCACACAACGCCCTCTGCCAGGAAGTACTTGAGAAGCATGCGGGAGTAGCTGTCATAGCGGTCCTCCTCTGTGAACAGAAAGCACCATCAATGCCACATACAAAAACCCAAACTGTACCAAAACAAAGAGAGGTGAGCCTTTCGACGTGCCTCATGACAAAAGAATGGCCAGAGAGTCACTATCAGATCAGATACTGTAAATATCCCAACATGGAGAACAAAAACAACACTAACCTTGGATGAAATAATAGAACAACTGTTTATTTTGGTTGCTAGTGATGGCAAACACACTAGCCACTTTACCATAGATGCCGAATGGAGTGTGTGACAGTAGGATCAGAGGCCAGTATGATTGTAATGGATTTAATGGTCAGTCCATCAACAGCTACACCATACATGAAATGTGTGAAAATGACATGTCATACCTCCTGTATCTGAATGTACTTATATTTCTGTTGCAAACAGAACTGAAGAAAAGAGAAGGGAACACCTGTCTTGATCAATCTACCAGTTCTTCAACACTCCTTGTCCTTACCCCTCTGATGATGAAACCTCTATCAGATACATTTATACAGAAAAACATTTGCTAAATTAGTTCCTGTTAATGCCTTCTGAGGGACTGAGATAAACATTTTCATAGCTGCAGACATGTTTCATTTTCTTAGTGAGAAGAAAATCTTAGTGGCCAAAGATGCCTTTAGTATTCCTGTGTTTATAATTTACATTATTACATTTGTACATATTAGTACCCTGAAGCACCAAGAAGGTCTATCTATAATAGCTGAAGAAAGTCGGCATTCCTAATTTCTTCTTCTGGCAGTTGCTTGGGGGACAATAATCCACTACTCTCATCTAAAATATCTATTCTGTCTCGATTGAATCATTGCAAAGTCCAATATATTTTAGCAAGCTGGCTTGTTTGGACGGTCCAAAATGAATAGGTTCAAAAATCCACTGGGATTGTACATAATGTTTTATAGCAAAGCAATTTACTGTTCAGTTTAATATTATATTATTAATGCATAAAATAATAATTAATTAGTTAATTTATATACATAGTAGTTTATTTTAGATTATATTTTCTGTATATACGTTTCTCTTTGTATACTGTACAGGCCAAAAGTTTGGACATATTACTATTTGTAATGTTTTTGAAAGAAATTTCTTCTACTCATCAAGCCTGCATTTACAGTCGTGAACAAAATTGTTGGTACCCCTGGTAAATATGATCAAATATGGCAGTAAAAAAAACAATCTGCATTGTTTATCCTTTTGATCTTTTATTTAAAAAATTCACAAAAATCCAACCTTTCATTTAAGTAGAATAATTGAAAATGGGGGGTAAATCAGATTATGAAAAAAATGCTTTTCTTCAAAACACATTGGCCACAATTGTTGGTACCTCTAGATGAGTAAAATATCTCTGAAGTATATTTACATTAATATTTAAATTTTTTAGCACACCAGGGTGTCAAGGAACATGAAATTGTCCAGCTATGATGTCTTGTTTCACAGGAGTATAAATATAAGAAGGCATAAAAGCCAAATTCCCTTAATCATTTATCACAATGAGTAAAACCATATAGTTCTGATGTGCAGCAAAAGATTGTTGAGCTTCACAAAATAAAAAAGTGGCTGTAAGGAAAATAGCTAAAGCATTGAAAATCCCCATTTCCACCATCAGGGAAATAATGAAGAAGCTCCAATCAACTCAAGACGTCACGAACCTGCCTGGGAGAGGACGCGTGTGTATATTGTCTTAATGCATAGTGAGGAGGAACATTTGAGTGCACAAAGACTCTCTAAAGCCGTGTTTTCACAGCAGGAACTTTATCCAGGAACCAGGAACTTTGGGTGGTACTCGGTGTGTTTAGACCGCAGGAACCAGGGTCTAAATGAAGTTCCGGGTAAATATTTCCCCCTCCAAACGGCCCTGCTCGCGAGGTAGTACTTTTTCAAAGTTCAGGAACTTTCGAGGGCGGGACTTGGGCGCTGAACATGCTGATTGGTTGAGCTCACGCAGCATTTTATTTCAACCGGCATTTTTAAAAGTCTTTTGCGAGGTTCGGTGGATATGTTCTACGGTGGATAGGTCTACGTTCAGTAAATATCAGTCTTGCTCTCTGTCTGATGGCGCGCGTTCATCTCAGCCATCTCACGTTTAATGTCCGTAATAGCTGATAAGAATATACATTGTCATTTTAAATCTAGCTTTATAAGCTTTCTGAATATGCTTGTGCGCTTTTCTGTCATTGTTAATTACCTCTTTAGTAAACCTATACATAACCAGCAAAAGCAGCACAGCTTGAATCTCTTCCATACTCGTTATTAATTTTTTTACAGTCTATTTTTCACCATGTAAACGGCCTGACCGATTACTTTTAAGTGTGTGTCCTTACATGACGTGACAGCGCGCACCGCGCTCATGTTGACAAGAGAGGAAAGTTCATTTTTCTGAGGGGTTAACTTTTTATTTCGTAAGTTATGAAGATAATGTTGGAATAATGACACAGGGTATATTGCCCCAGGTTTTTACTTTACACCTGACAGAAGAATTATTTTTTTTCTGAGATGATTATTACACTTTACAACAGATAAATAGCTTCTATAATACTGTATTAGTCCTGGTGGCCGTTAAGAGTTGCTATGGCTACAGTTAACACATTCCAGCTGGTGGAGAAAACAGCGTTGACATTTTTGTCCGGACTAATTTGCCTAATCTTCACGGTACTTTAGATCGCGGTGGAAACACAGACAGTTGCAGGTCGAGGGGGGAGAAAAAATCCTGTAAAAAAAGTTCCTGGTACAAATTGTTCCAGGTAATTTTGGTGGAAACGGGGCTTAAGAATAACATGGATGGGATGGATTCAAGAAAAATCCTCCTTGCTCATCCAAAAACAAACTCCAGCCTATTCAGTGGTCAGAAACGACTGGAAAGTCAAAATGGACTGGGTTCTGTGGTCAGATGAAACTATAAAATAGCTTTTTGGCAGCAAATCTACCAGATGGGTTTGGTGCAAACAGGGATAAAAATTACCCCATGCCCACGGCTAAAAATACAGCTGGATCTTTAATGTTGTGGGCCTATTTTTTTGCTGGAGGTCCTGGACATCTTGTTCAGATACATGGTATCATGGATTCTAACAAATACCAAAGGATAAAAAATCAAAACCTGATGGATTCTGCTAGAAATCTTATTATGGGCCGTGGTTGGATCTCCCATCAGGACAACGATCCAAAAAAAAAAAAAAAAAATCAACACATAAATGTGTCACTGAGCACACAATGAAGCTTCTGCCATGGTCATTCCAGTTTCCTGACCTGAACCCTATAGAAGAAGAGATGGGTGAACTGAGGAAGAACCAGCATGGATCTGGGAATCTGAAGGATCTGGAGAGGTTCAGTTTGAAGGAATGATCTCTATTCAGGTGTTCTCCAAATGCATCAGGCATTAGAAGAAGACTCAGAGCTGTTATCTTGGGGAAAAAAATTTAATAAAAGGATATCAACACCAACGTGCGGCCAACGTGTTTTGGAGAAAAGCATTTATTTACATATTTAAAGCATGTGATTTACCCCCCATTTTCAAATCTTTTACTTCAATGAAAGGTTAGATTTTTGTGATTTTTTTAGTAAAAGATCAAAAGGATAAACAATGTAGATTTATTTTTTACAGCCATATTTGATAATATTTACCAGGGGTACCAACAATTTTGACCACGACTATTTGATCAAAAATACAGATTTTTTTTTAATATTGTGATATATTATTACAATTTAAAATATTTGCTTTTCAATTTATTATACTTTAAATTATCATTTATTTCTGTGATGTAAAGCTGAATTTTCAGAATCGTTTCTCCAGTCTTCAGTGTCATGTGACATCCAGTCTATCACATGATCCTTCAGAAATCATTCTAATATTCTGATTTATTATGCGTGTTGGAAACAGTTCTGCTGCCTAATATATTTGATGAATAAAAGGCTCAAAAGAACTGCATTTATTCAAAATAAAAACATATTTTCAAATAATATAAATCTCCTTTACTATCAATTGTTATCCTTGCTGAATAAAATTGATTTATTTCAAAACAAGATTTATTTCAAAAAAAAAAAAATGACCCCAAATTACTGACCAGTAGTGTATATTGTTGTTACAAAAGATTAGTATTTTTAAAACATTTGCTTCTTTTTAAAAAATGTTTTACTTTTTATTCATCAAAGTATTATAAAAAAGTATCACAGGTTATGAAAAAATATTAAGCAGCAGAACTGTTTCCAACTTTGAAAATGAATCATCATATTAAAATGATTTCTGAAGGATCATGTGACACTGAAGACTGGAGGAATGATACTGAAAATTCAGCTTTGCATCACAGAAATAAATGATCATTTACAGTATAATAAATTGAAAACCAATTATTTTAAATTGTAATAATTTATCACAATATTACTTTTTTTTCTGCATTTTTGATCAAATAAATGCAGGCTTGATGAGCAGAAGAAACTTCTTTCAAAAACATTACAAATAGTAATGTGTCCAAACTTTTGGCCTGCCTGCATGCATGTCTGTATGTATGTACTAGAATATTGGCTGTTTATTAGTACTTATAAAGCACACATTAATGCCTTATTCTGCATTACCATATTCTACATCCTACCCAAGACCTAAACTTAAAGACTACAAAAACGACCTAACTTCCTATTAATATGGAGTAAATTAGGCGTTAATTGAGGCAGAAGTTGTAGTTAATAGTATATGTGTTCCCCATACTAAAGTGTTACCAAAAAAAAATCTCACAAAAGAATATATAAATAATTATCTGCTCCAAATGGGGAAATATATATATATACACTATCATACAAAATGTTGTGGTCTGTAAAAAAACTTTTTTAATAATGTGCTCAGCAAGGCTGCATTTATTTCTGCATCATTACTCCAGTCTTCAGTGTCACCTGATCCTTCAGAAATAATTCTAATATGATGATTTGCTGATTGAGAAACATTTCTTATTATTACCAATGTCTAAAACAGTTGTGCAGCCTAATATTTTTGTGGAAAACATGAATGTTTTTTAGGATGACCTCACCTCATGAATAGAATGTTAAAAAGAACAGCATTTATGTGAAATTGTTTAAAAAAATATATACAAGTCTCGCCTAATGTATCCTTGCTTAATAAAAATAATAATATACTTTAAAAAATTGTACTGAACCCGCACGGTGTGTTTTTTGTTTGTTTGTATGTTTAAATGTAAATGTAAAAATGTGTGTTTAAATGTAAATAAACTTTCAAATCAGTTTCCCAATTGCTTTAGTACAGACAAAATTACAATAACAACAAAAATCTGTTGACTGGTCAACAATTTAATACCTTATAACTTATAATTTCTTTTTAAATATACATTTTACATCACTTCACACTATAATAATAGTGATCAGCAATTGTCCACTCAGAAACACTTACATTGTCCTTCTTCCTCACCAACACACACTGACAGTTTCTGACAAACACTCTCAAACCCACACATGTCTAAAGCCTCTGTGTGACCTCTGAAGGATTCCTCCAACAGCAGGAGAGAATGAGGGGTTTCCTGTCCTCTTCCCGACTCTGCCAACAAACCAGGATGCCTCTCATATTCCTTCACCAACGGAATAAAAAAAAATTCCTTAGCTCTTCAATTTGTCATCGGAAGAACTCCCCTCTCCCTTATTGATGTGTTTCTAGGTCAGCAGGCCTTTGTGGCTTTCAGCGGCCCCGACAAAGACACCCAGATGGGCCCACTCGAGATGGGGTCTATTGTGGTAGCGTTTCTATGGTGCCTTACAAACGAATCCTGCGGGTGCTATTAGCCTAGCGGGGGTGTTTTGGGGGCAGGATAAGATGTGTTGGGGGTGCATATCTCTGCTGGCACATATCACTCACCCAAAAGGTGGGGCATCTAGAGACTTCCTATCTTTTCTAATGCAGAGAGAGGCCGTCTCTTTTGGGTGAAAGAATAATGTAAGTTGTACTTTCAGCATGTGTGTAAGGCAGTAGGAGGCTGTGCAGCGAGTGTGAGTCAGTCATTCAAAGCTGCAGGGGAAATTTGGGTCAACACTTCTGCCCTCCTGCTTCCATATGTTTGCCGTCTGAATCCCACTGATTCACAGTGGAACCGGTAATACAAATCTAAATGAAATGCGCAAACTCTGGGGACACATCTACCATCTATTTCTTTACTTTAATTACTGTTGCGTTAAATACCGACTTATTTCACTATTAAATACTTAAGGGATAGTTGAACCGAAAATGAAAATGTTGTCATCATTTACTCCTGTTTGAGTTTCTTTCTTCTGCTCAACACAAAAGACAATATTTTTAAAGATGTTAGTAACCAAACAATTGACAGCTCCCATTGACTGCCATAGTAGTTTTTTTTTTCCTACTATGGAAGTCAACGGGGGCCATCAACTGTCAAAGGGTACAACTTAAGGGTAAGTAATGGCAAAATCTTCATTTTTGGGTCAACTATCCCTTTAATGTGCATGCTGAGAAAAAACTAAGGCATTTTATACAGTTCAACAACTTTTGCACTATAAAATATTTCTAAAATATTGTTTTATTTCTGCATCCCAACAAGTCCAACACAGCAACACTGGCTAACCCAATTATGTAAATTTAGGGAGGAACCAACCAACCAAGGGCAGGTTGGAGGAGTGTTCAGATTATATGATTTTTTACCATTTAGTTTGGTGCAACTTGTAATGCAAAAATAACTTGTCACTTTCAGGTTAATAACAAGAAAGAAAATGAAAGAATTGTCTTTAATGTAATTTGTTGTATAATAGATAAAGCTACACCATGCACCGGAAGCAGATAATTTCCTTTTATTATAGAAGGAATAAACATCTCTCTCTCACACACACACACACACACACACACACACACACACACACACACACACACACACACACACACGTTGGTCTATGTGGTTTAGAGGGACTCTCCAAAGGCGTAATGGTTTTTATACTGTACAAACCGTATTTGCTATCCCCTTACACTGCCCCTGCCCCTAAACCTACCCATCACAGGAAACATTCTGCATTTTTACTTTCTCAAAAAAACATAATTTAGTATGTTTTTAAGGCCATTTGAATTATGAGGACATTTGATATGTCCTCATAAACCACATTTATAGTGTAATACCAGTGTAATACCCATGTAGTTATACAAATTTGTGTCCTCATAAACCACATAAACAGGCTCACACTCACACTCACACACACACACACACACACACACACACACACACACACACACACACACACACACACACACACACACACACACACAACAGTGGTATCTTTCATGTGGGTCACATGTTGGGGACGTAAGTGACCTAGACAGGACTCTATAGATCATAAGGGACCATGACAAATCCACTTCCAATGAAGTGAAAAAGGACAAAAGAATGCAAAGAATATAAATTAGGATATAAAGATATAAGATCCTCATGAATATATGTTTTGAGAATAATAAAGTACGTCAAAAGAATTCATTATACAAAGAGAAAACTATATGTCAGGCATATACCAGTGCAAAACAAATAGTGGCAACTTTCTAAACCTTACGAAATAAATAAATAAATAATACTAAGGAGAATTGGGCATAATAATGCACCTCATAATCTTTTTTAATCAAAGTAACTTCATCTCCCTCTTGCAGTGATAATTCTTCTCTGATGATCTGTTTACTGGTGTGAGGGCGGGACAACCTGTCACTCACATGAGATCCACCAATAGCAAACTACAACCATCCAATCAAATCTAAGTGAACTAAATCAAGTCCCGCCCTACACCTTTTCTTGTTCAAAAAGCCAGGATGTACATCACAGTAGAGAAGAAAAGACTATCACAACTTCTGTTTCGTGCTGACTTTAACACAGCAGAATTACAACACAAAAAAAGTCTGTAATCAGAGGCATCATCAGAGATATCAGCCAACAGAACCTTAGATTTGTTGTATATTAAGCAACTACACACACACATAATGATATCTGTACTTTTTGTTAGATTTCATTGGCTTCATACTGTACTCTGCAACCTGAAAAGATTAAACTAATGAAAACATTAGAATCCCTGTCTATATTTTTCCTATCCATCACGACATGCAAAGCAGTAGTTAAGTGCAAAAATAATAGCCAGAAATAAAAACATCTTAACCTAATGGCATGACAGCATAAATAAATTGCGTCTTTGCTTACCTACAAGTAGCAGAGTTCCAACTGCTAGACCACCACCTATGTAAAAGAAAAAGTGTATTTTTCTTAATGACATCAAATAATAATGTGCTTTTATGGTAATATTTTAAAATAAGGTTTCATAAGTTAATATTAGTTAACTACATTAGTTAACATGAACTAATGAACTGCACTTCTACACCATTTACTAATCTTAGTTAATATTAATGGTAACACTTCACATTAAGATTCATTAGTTAACATGAACTAATGATGAGCTGCACTTATAAGGCATTTATTTGTTTGTGAATTTTGACAGTTACTAAAGCATTATTACAAATCTATATAAATTTTGTTAACATTAGTTAATGCAATGTAAACTAACATAACAGCTGGATTTTTATGAACTAACGTTAACAGAGATGAACAAATAGCCTATAGTAAAATATATATATATATATATATATATATATATATATATATATATATATATATATATATATATATATATATATATATAGTTCATTGTTTGTCCATCTTAGTTAATACATTAACTAATGTTTAAAAATGAAACCTTATTGTAAAGTGATAATATGTATTACTAATAAGCACATGACTTTTTTTTTCTCTCAGGTACATGCATAAATTATGTATAAGTTAATCATTATTGGTTTAATATCTTACAACTTCAATTACAAAAAATATTACATATAATATAACAGTATTTGATATAAATGCAAAGATTATAATGTTACCCTTAATGAAGTGAAAAGAAAACTACCCTGATATTTTGACTGAGCATTTTTCAGCCAGGTTTAAACATTACACTAAATACATTACAAGGGTGACAGTCGTGCAAACAAAAGTCTATTAATGCTAAATTATTTCTGGATTTGTTACAAATAGATATAGCCCTAACATATTTATATAAGATAGAGAGGCATGTGACACATGAATAGAGTACATAGCACACCCCCTTGACAGTAAGCTTAAACCGAGTAAATTATACTAACCAATCACGTAGTCAAGCGAGCTGACGCCAGACGACAGTAAGAGTTGTCCGTTCTGGACAGAAGGTCTGGTACCAGGGATAGAAACTAGTTTGCTTCGGGTTTTTTTCTGAAAACTAGTTGTGATGCCTGTGCTGGAAGATCCAGCCATGCACCTAACGGGAGCCGCCATGTTTTTTCTGTTGACAGCAACGCCGATGACTCTACAGCCAATCAGCGCCTGAATTGTTGTGTTCTTAACCAATCAGAAAGAGTCTTGCTTAGCGGCGATGACGCAATGGAGTTCAAGGTTGACTGCAGCTGCGTGGTGAACATATGATCTAGGAATACAAACAGCACGCTGTCAATGGACACGAATCAGGTAGGATTACTGTACAAATGACTATAGTGTTTATTAAAATTTCAACATACATTACATTCCTGCTGTAGATCATATTTATATGCCACCGATGTTTCAAAACTGACAGCTAAAGTTACCTGATCCATAACACAAAAACCATGCTGCCCTTGAAATCAGACAATTGTAATGAGCAGATTCATCAGCACTGACAGTGTAAAAGCTAAAGCTGTTATTATAACGGTATATTTATTGAGTCATCGCGTAACAGTGATGCAAGATGCATGCTTGCATACGAGTCAGCAGCAGAAAAAACAAAAACAAAATGTAATAGTATGTGTATCACAAATTTATATAATTTTATAAAAATTATATAAGTTTAATGTATATAAACTTTTATTCAGATGTAAAAAATGTAGAGAATTCTCAATTCTTGTTCTTGAGCTGCAATATTATATTATAATAATTTTTAAAGGATCATGTGCCACTGAAGACTGTACAATTGCATTACTCCAGTCTTAAGTTGCACGTGATCCTTCAGAACATCGATGAAGGGATAAATTACATTTTAATATTAATTATGTTTTATATGAGGTTTTCCCCCAATTGTAATAATATTTCTGTTTAACTGTCCTTTCCTTCCACTTGGATGAGCAAATACATCTCACTGACCTCAAACTTTTTATACACATACACACACACACACACAAACTATATATATATATATATATATATATATATATATATATATATATATATATATATATATATATATATAAATATAAAAATACTGATCATGCATAACATTATGACCACCTTCATAATATTGTGTTGGTCCCCCTTTTGCTGCCATAACAGCCCTTACCTGTCGAAGCATGGACTCCACTAGACCCCTTAAGTTGTGCTGTGGTATCTGGCACCAAGATGGTAGCAGCAGATCATTTAAGTCCTGTAAGTTGCGAGGTGGGGCCTCCATGGATCGGACTTGTGTTTTCAGTACATCCCACAGATGCTCGATTGGATTAAGATCTGGGGAATTTGGGGAAAATTTGTTGTTGTGCTCCTCAAACCATTCCTGAACCATTTTTGCTTTGTGACAGGGTGCATTATCCTGCTGAAAGAGGCCACAGCCACCAGGGAATACCGTTACCATGAAAGTGTGTACATGTTCTGCAACAATGCTTAGGTAGGTGGTACGTGTCAAAGTAACAATGGCAGGACCCAAGGATCCCTGCAGAACATTGCCCAAAGCATCACACTGCTACCAACGGCTTGCTTTCTGGTGCATCCTGGTGCCTTGTGTTCCCCAGGTAAGCCATGCACATGCACCCGGCCATCCACGTGACTTTAGAAAAGGTGATTCATCAGACCAGGCCACCTTCTTCCATTGCTCCGTGGTCCAGTTCTGATACTCACGTGCCCACTGTTGGCGCTTTCGGCGGTGGACAGGGGTCCGCATGGGCACCCTGACTGGTCTGCCACTACGCAGCCCCATACGCAACAAACTGCAATGCACTGTGTATTCTGACACCTTTCTATCAGAACCAGCATGAACTTCTTGAGCAATTTGAGCAACAGTAGCTTGTCTGTTTGATCAAACCACACTGGCCAGCCTTTGCTCCCCACATGTATCAATGAGCCTTGGCCGCCCATGACCCTGTCGCCGGCTCACCACTGTTCCTTCCTTGGACCTCTTTTGATAGATACTGACCACTGCAGACCGGGAACACCCCACAAGAGCTGCAGTTTTAGAGATGCTCTTACCCAGACATCTCTAGCCATCTCAATTTGGCCCTTGCCAAACTCACTCAAATCCTTACACTTGACCATTTTTCCTGCTTCTAACACGTCAACTTTGAGGACAAAATATTCACTGGCTGTCTAATATATCCCACCCACTAACAGGTGCCGTGATGAAGAGATAGTCGGTGTTATTCACTTCACCTGTCAGTGGTTATAATGTTATGCCTCAAGGGTTTATATACAAACACACACACACACACACACACACAAACACACAATTTCCTGCATTACTGTTGTAGTACTTACATAATTCAGTTTTTAACATCAATAAGTTTATTAATTTTGTAAATCACTGTGATATTATCCATCATCAAAGTGATTGTCAGCTGAGTCAAAGTGACAGTCAGCTGATCATTGATAGTTCTGGCCTCTCAAAAACTATGGTTTCTTTATTTCCAAAATATGTACATAATGCTACATCTCCACCAGATCACCAGGTCAATTCAGTGCTAAGGTGCTCTTTTTAGTTTGTCCAGATGCTGGTATCGCTTCTGTTATTTTTATTATGTCAGCTTTATCAACTCGTATCTGATTGTTCCACACAGTGCTAATACTAACAGTCATAACATGTCAAATGTTTCCTGAGCAGCTTGTTTGGGTTTCCCCAACGTGATTCTCTTTGCTACCACAATCTGAGGTTAAGAATATAGTGGCATTGCTCAGAGGGGAAGTTAGATTGTCATCTGCGGAGGTTTTGTATGCGTTAGTGTTGAAAGGAAAGCAATAATCTTGGATGCCAGGACAATTATAGGGTTGTGGTAACTATTATTTGTGACCCACAGGAAGGTCATTTTATTCTCTCCTTCAAAAACTGCCTTAATCAGTATTTTTGTCCAATATGAAATAAAGGATATCTGTCCTATAAAAACAAAGCAGGCTAATTTTAAAACGAAATTGGTAGGGATGGGCATTTACTGAAAAGAGAATAAGATTTCTCTTTTACCCTCAACAGAAGGCCTAACATGGCACATCTGATAAGATCTGTTTGCATTTCAGCTCCATGTTGGGTTCAGGCTGCAGTCAAAGGTCATTTCAATAAAGATTAGTCTATTTATGTCACGTCATTGTTACCGAACTAGCTCAGCATCCTTTGAAACTGCTTCGCTTTTGTTCATATTTACAGGGATTGACTCTGTAATTGGCTTTATATCATTATCTGCCTTTTAAAATTCATTTGATTTCCATTGGACTGTTGTAAAAATGATGTGTTTGAGGGAGGTTTCTTTTATGTCATGCATGCTGACATCTGTCCTCCATCAACGAACCAGGTGTCACCATCCCAGCTCAATCCGCCAGCCTCGTTTTGATAGCTGCACTGATAACCTCCCGATTTTCCGAATCTCAAGGTTCTCCGATCCATTGAGAACAAAAAGAGCAGAGCAAGGCCACCCTCAGCTGCCTTCTGCCACACAGATCGAGAACATCAGAGTGTCCCCCCCTCCTCATCTTCCTTCCATCTGGGTTCTCGGGGGAACGCCATCTTAGTTAACACTATCCGAATCTATGTAATCTTCTTAAGTCCCACAGAAGCTCCCAAAGTCGATCTCCTCATGTATGTGTAAATTCATATGTGCTGTGATAAGGAGCTGTGAAGCGAGCCTTGGGATTGGCTTCCTCACTTTTTACTGATCTCACAACATCCGTTATCCTTCCGAATAATATATTTTTAAAGTTTTAAGATAAATATATTAAACAATACTTGTAACTAGATTATATTACATTGTAAAATACTCGTATTCAGATTACAATTACTGTTTTTATTGATTACATGTTATTCTAACAATGGCAGTCAGATATGAATAAATCATTGATTCTACTACTTCTTTTTTTTATCTTTTAAATGTTCTTTTTAAAAAAAAATGCATACTGCTTGTATACGTTCAGAAGGTCTTCAGGTTTGTAGAATTGCAGAGACCAGCCAATGAAAACCAACATAGCGTTTTAATTTTACTTTTATGAAGTGTTCATTGCAACATATCTAATCAACTCCTGAGTAACACATGAATTATTTTAATTATCATTCAGTTTAAGTGAGTTATTCATGCATTAATGTCTTTGCAAGGCTTTTGTCTTTCAAAAACATCAATATGTACAATACAAAATTCACAATACATAATTTCATATTTACATGCAATGCAGGGATTCCTTTTTTCTTCTTTTTTTTTGGTCAGGTGAAATTTCTTTGACCTGATATATTTACTTGAAGTACCACCTGAGATTTTAATTTGTAAGTTAGGTCAATAATAAAATTAAGTTAATAATAATAAGTTCAAGGTTTTCTGATGTCAGTTAATGGTCACATGACATTGCAGGCAAACAGAAAAAATATTTACAACTTTTTTAGTAGTGTTTTATTGTTTTATTTTATTTTAAAATGATTTATTTTAATTAAAACATTTATGATTTAATTGCTCAATAGCTTTTCATTAAACTCACTGCAGGAACTCCTGCAGTTCCATCATGAATCCCAGTCTGGGAAACTCTGACGTAATGTAATATTTAATGCACTTCATGTTGTTTATAACAAAGAATGGACTATATTTTCTTTCTCTTTATATTTTATATCAATATGGCACAAGATTATTCTACTCATATCAATGTGATCGATAAATTAGGTCAAAAGTAATCCAAAAGTAGTCCAATTTTATATCACCTTCAAAATGTAATGTAATGGATTATGTTACTAACTACAATTAGTAAGTTTTCTGCTGTATATCAGAGAGGAGCTAGTGCATGACTATTTCTGTACCAACTTTTCTTGTAATAATTTTCATTCTGAATGTCCTGCAATCATGAACAATGGTTCTCAGAAATACAGCACTGCATCCTTTCCACTGTCACCTGGGCTGCTGTTTATTTTCTTTGCTATTTCAGGAGGTCAGCAGAGTGTAAGCACATTAGATGGTGGCACGGAGTCATAGTGACCTTTACACAAGTGTGACATCAGTCTCAATGCCTGAATTGGTGTTTGCACACTTCGCTTTCATATATAGGCCTACTGCACTGCAATTGACACTTAAAAGGAAATCTCAGATTTTTTATTCCAATATTTGAAACTCTGTGCCGCCAAATGATCTCAGCTTAGTGTTTCAAAAACAACATACATTATACATACATTTACATAATATATACTGATACTGCAATTGTATTACTTTGGAACATCAAATGTTCAATATTATAGTGATGCACCAAAATTTAGGCAAACAAAAATATTTGGCCAACAAAGCCAAAAATAATATTTGGTTTCCTCTGAAATAGTTTTGTTTAATTGGCCCTTTGACTGTTTTAATTTTCTCTTTTGGTCTTCAAAAATGTATTCCAGTGCATGCCAATGCAGTCTATAAAAAGTGTTTTTTATGTGTTTTTGCATTAACAAATGTGTAAGGGTCTATAAGCAGGGTCTATTGAACTATTTCATTAAAAATTTTATTTTTACTTCAGATGCCATATTAATGAAACACCCATGCCAGTAGTTTGAGACATGATGCAACAGCTTGATTTAGTTGTCAAATATTAATATATATATATATATATATTTTTTATTTTTTTTTATTTTTTTTAGTTATTGTCATACTTGTTGCCAGACTGTAGATTTTTTTTTTTTTAAAGAGCAGTTTATCAGATTAAATGCTGCTAAACCAACATCGATGACAGATCTTTCTCTCAAGAGATTTGTTCAATTTCAGAAGTTTGTTTTTACAGCAGATTTATAGGATTAAAAGGGCATTTTGATGCCACCTGCTTCTCAGCTCTCTGGGAACCCTTTCTCCCTTCTGTTGCATTATGGGTTTTGGGGGTTCGGGGCCACAGATGGCTCTCCAGAGATGCTCCTATGGTTCTCTGTGTAGCCAATATATATATACATTGTACTGTGTAATCCTGGATTAGGGGAGACTTGTAGTTAATTATCCAATTGTTAGAGAAAATTCATTTTGGTCCGTCACTTCCCCCGTCCAGGGAATCATGTGGCAGATAGTGCTTGTTCCGAACACACAGGGGAATGTTCAGAAATAGAGATTTAATCTCAATTGTCTGAAGGTCTGTTTGATTTTGGCTAAACTCCATTTGATTCCAAGCAGCTGACTCACCCAGTCTCTCGCGCACACACACAGGGTGCCAGTGGAAAACCAGGCGGCCGCATATGGACTGTCTCTTGATATCATTCACTGGCCGTGTAATCTTATTATGCTAAATCCTTAATCCTCACCTATGCTGGACGCCCACAACAGTGACTGTGCTGGTGATTGGACGACTAGACGGTAGTTGGGGATGCTGTGTTCTCCGCAACACATTCTGCCGAGCTGGTCTATGAGTCTGAGAGTCTCTTGTGGTCAGGGCAAGAATGAACGATAGAGCCAATCAGATTGAAGCAAAATAATGGACAACTAAAGAAGACATTTCTAGATCAACATGCTTTGATGTTACCCGAAACGCATTGAGTCGACTAGCTGTTCATAGTTCAATAGTTTATATACACTTCTGTTCAAAGGCTTAGTCTCGGTAAGATTTTTAATACTTTTGCAAGAAGTATTGTGCTAAAACAGTATATACTGTGAAATAGTATTACAATTAAAACTTTTTTAAATCTGTTTTAAAATTTAATTTTATCATTCGGAAGAATTAGGTGTTCAAACACTATATATATATATATATATATATATATATATATATATATATATATATATATATATATATATATATATATATATATATATATATATATAACAGGCCTGATTCCACAGACCGGGATTAGATTAAAACAGGATTAAGCCTTAGTTTTATTAGGCCATTTAAGCATGCATCTTACATAAAGTGTGCAGACAAAATAATGACACTGACATATTTTAAGATATTGTATGTCGGTTGCTTAAAACAGCTCAAACATTTTAGTCTGGGACTAGATTTAAGCCTTGTCTGTGAAACCTGCAGGGATTTAAGTCCTAAAACATTTAAACAGTAGTATAGGTTTATTTTTTTATTTTGGAGTTTTATTTTTTACTTTATTTAATATTCTCGCAGTATGCTATGCTTTAGTTTTTAGACCATTTGCACAACAAAATCCTCTGAGAAAAGTCACGTCTTAAAATTCACCTCATTCAAAGCACCCCTTGTAATTTACTGTAAATCTACATGAAATGTCCCATTTGATTTATTACAGTTTTGCACCGAATAGAGGAACTTACCGTCAACCAATTATCCTTTATAACGAGCATAGAGATTTAAAAGGAACGTGTATATGTTATAGGCAGAGAATCTGTGCCCACTATCAATTGCCAGAGAAAATGTCTCAGAAACAATAGTTTGTTCGCCCCACCCTGCAGTTTGATAAGCAAAACAACAGCTGGCCCTTTCACTGCCTCCCTGAGATACGACTACATCCAGTCAGGCAGAAACATCCCTGGACGGAGGGGGCCTTTGGGTAGAGGAGCCAACTCTCATACACTGTGTTTGTGTTGGGGGTATCAGACGTAATTATGAGGATTCAAAGGTGTGGATTCGATGTCTGACCAGAATGGATAGAGTGGGGTGTTGGGTACGGCGGTATGGGGCGAGGAGATGGCTGGTGGGTAATGGGATTAGGTGTAGCACTTTCCATGACACACGGAGACAGGCACCTGACACTTGGCCTGGGACTGAGATGGAGGAAGTAGGGAACAGGGGGATTAATTCCGCCCCATATTGGAGATGTCATTCCCAAGGCAATAGGGGCTTTTGGGATAGGGCTCTGTTTCGTTTAGTTTCTGCTCGGCCGGGTCGCCTTAATTCCTTTGGTTTGTTTCAGGAGAAAAGATTGAGGTTTATCCTTCATTGGACATCCAGAGAGGTTGTTCTTCTGAAGATTAGTTTTCTAATTGCACACGATTTTTAGAGTTTCTTGTTATGAACCAGCCTGTAAAGCGACAAACGGCACGCAATTGAAGTGTTGCTTTATCTTTTGAGCTGTTGCTGCCATGCGAGGTTTCATGGATGTGTACAAACATCCAAACATGACCTTTATTGGCTCACACACGCTGCTTGGTTGATGGCCAAGGAAAAGTCAATAGTTTGAGAGAGGATGGACTGTTTATTCAGACAACACACCACAGTTTTATCAGTTAAAGAGCCAGGGTGTAAGGACAAACAAAGGACCTTGTGTTCTGTTGCTATGGCCATAGCGTAACTCGCTTTTTTTTTTTAAGTTGAAGGAGATGAACCTATGCCTGCTAGCGCTGTCACCTGCTCCCACAGGTGTAGATTGGGTCGTCTCAGAAAGGGTCAGATGCCCAACCCATCAACAAGGCACAAAAGAGCGACCTTTGTGCCTTGTTGATGGGTTGTAGAGGCTCCTGAGAATGAAACACCATCTCTAATGATCACTTTGGTTTCACAGTTTTAACCGTTAGCCATTAAATGTGTGAGGTGCATTTCCCCACCAACAGCACCTCAGTGACAAAGTGTTTAAAAGCCACTTTCGCCCCTCTGCCACAGGCATGTGTCGTCAGTTTTCGGCACTGAGTGAGATTTCCAATTGAGAATTTCCATTTTCCAATTTTAGGTTTTCATCTGGAGTCGCGGTGTAGTGGTTAGAGCTCCAGAGCTGTGGTGCTTTTTAAGAATGGGTTAGGATAGTCAACTAATCATTTGATAATTAATCAAAATATTAATGTATGATGTTACAATCTAAATTTGGGATTTAATTTGTATGTCTTGAAAGTGCCATACACCCACAATTTTGATTATTTTAATTTTCATATTTTAATTGTAATTGTATTGTATTAGTTTGTGTTTTTCATAATTTTAATAAGTTTCCCATCAAATGTTTTATTGGTAACACTACAATAAGGTCCCATTAATTAACATTGGATAATGCATTAACTAACATTAGTACAGGCTTGTGTATGATAGTGTAATTATTAGTATAGCTATAAATTATTTTCAGTAAATAAAAGCGAGCTGTAAAATAAAACGGTAACAATTAACAATAAGGTTCAATTTATTAAAATTAGATAACTTAATAACTAACAATGAAAAATACTTCTAAAGCATTATTTAATCTTAAAGTTAATTTCAACATTTACTAAAACATTAATAAAATCAAAATTTGTATCTGTTAATATTATTTAATGAATTTGAACTAACGTACTAACAATTAATAGTTTTTTATTGTTACCCAATAAAAATGATTAATAAACAGTCTACTTTAACAAATGTATTGATCAGTTTTTTTTTTTTTTTTTTTTACTATTCACATACTAAAATCTTTTCCAAAGATACCAGCAATTGAACAAACCAGTTCATCTAGCCATTCAGACAGCTCATTAACTACTAAATTGAAGAAACAAAACAAAAAAAAGAAACATTTGCTTGGATGATTTGTTTACAATAAGATGCATTTAAAAAATAGATTTATATTTGATGGATCACGTGGTTTCCCTATTCCAATTCCAGTCCAATAATTTCTTGTCACTCTTCCTGAAAACTAAATTAAAGTTTTAATCTCAGACTTTAAAGGGTCATGAAACCCCAAAACACTTTTTTTGAGATGTAAACAGATATGTATAGGCTGCACATCATTGAAAACACTAAGGGTACTCATTAATGGTATTCATATGTGAAAATAGTTATTTTTGCATTTTTCAGAGCGATTTCTGTCTTCCGGTTTGAAAAGCTTAGTCGGAGCAACGTCACAAATGCTGACGTCGGCACGCCCGGCCTTTTCGGCCCAAGTATGGGCTGCTGGGCACATGCTGACGTCGACCGCTCCGAGCGATTCTCGATATATATTCATGACATGAAGCTCATTCAGTCCAATCCCTGCGCTGTAGTATGCATACAAGATAATTTAGTTAATATGCATGAGACAGTCACTTCTGTCAGGCTCGTCTTCCATCATTATTGTAGAGATATGGTGGGGAAGTTTTGGAAGCAGCGTGCGGAAAAGTCACGGAGGAAAGCTAGGCGTTGTGCTGATACGAAGTAACGTAAAGGGCGCCGAGCGAGCTGTAACTGGCGCCGTCTGTGGAAGCCTTTGCTACAAAGGCTCGGTAAAGTAAAATTCACCTGAGGAATCGCACGCCGAACCTCCAAGCGTTGACTATCTATGTCAGGAGTGCAAAATAACCAATCTGTAATCTGTAGGCTAATGAACAAAAGCCACGTCCTCTCCGTTTTATTTGTCGTCACAGCCATGCACTAAACCGCATGTGTTCGGGCTCTTAGTGAAACAGCGTGCTGCATATTTGGACAAATATAGATTTAGCTGCCGAGTGATAGACAGCGCGGATCGTCACGGCAACCCAGCGCGCGTCGCTCTGCTTCAGATGCGCGGTCGAGACTAGCCTCAAACCTCTTCGCTTTTACCCCGATCTAGAATTACACATCTCTGTCACATCGCATGTTGGGTGGTTCACGTTCTCTTATCACGTCGGCGCGTTGTTCATCTTGCCAAACAGCGTGCATATTTGGACAAATATAGTTTTATCACGTTTGCAAAATATTTCGTCATGCAGAATAACATTTATTTTCATTTCTCACTGAATTATGCTGGTTTGAACTTTGAAGAGCTGAATGATTTGCGATCTCTGCTGCACGCCACTCATAGCTCTCTCATTCGCTGTATTCATCCCTCATTTAATCTCACTGTGGTAAACAATGCCAACGTGAACCAAGAACATGTCTCAGAACCGCTGTAACTGCTGCTGTTGGTATCGCTAGTCTTAATGCACCTACTGACACTCCCCTATTTATGCAAACTTTCCCTCTTTCCACACAATACCATCCCACCTTTTCACAGTCGACCACTCCCCTTTTAACAAGATTTTTCAAATCGAAGGTGTGAAAAAACACCGCTGCAGCAGGGGGGTTTCATGACCCTTTAACATTCATCAACCTGGTTTAGAACTCTAAGGAAATATGTAAATGTCATCAAATCTCTGCTGTATGACAATATCAGTGTTGGTTGTGAATGATTGTTTTGTAAATTTAGACTGGTTTTTTTTTCAGCATTTCTGAGAAGCGGCAGGATGTTTCGTGGTTTCTTTGTGAAGACCATTAGCTTTGTTGGTTACACCGTCCAGTATGGCTGCATCGCTCACTGTGCCTTTGAGTATATTGGTGAATTTGTGTCGGTACGTTTCTAAGAGATGTTTAGTCAAAGAATTTGGTGAAACGGACAAAGAAATACATTTAATTCTTATTTCTACCCACAATTCACCTACTGTACAACAGTGTTCAGGACCTTCCATGGAGCCCACCATCACCAACCACGATGTGGTTTTCTCAGAACGAGTTAGCCGTCACCTCTGTCGAATACAAAAGTGAGTGTGTATGAAATGCTTACTTTAATGTTTATTTTAAAGTGATAACTAAACCTTTGGTTTCTTTTTTACCTCACCTGTTATGTTTTTTCCAGAGGGGATATTGTAATAGCCAAAAGTCCTTTTGATCCAAATATGAACATCTGTAAAAGAGTTATCGGACTGGAGGGAGACAAAGTCTGCACCAGTGGGCCATCTGACATCTTTAAAACACACACTTTTGTGAGTACTATGTAGTGCACAGACATGACTTCATATTGCATAGACAACTTTCACTGTAAAGCTGCTTAAAAACAAGCTGTATTGTAAAAAAGTGCTATATAAATAAAGGTGACTTGACTTTCTGAAGTCAACTACATTTTTTGTATGAACCATTGCACTTTTTCTTGAGCTGTATGCATTTGAATTTTACATGCATTCACCTCTGTTGGTTAAAACATTTACCTTGAGGTAGCAACAAATGCTTGTTTCTCAGTTATTATTGGTCCAGAGAGAGCATAGCCACCATGTCATTGAAATAGCTGTTATTGCTTTTTTTGTATCACTTGTTTTTTTGTTTTTTTCACCTTGACTGTGTATGGTTTTGGCCTGTAATTTTTCCCGAAGCTGTTAGTGTTAGTGCCAGATGAGTAGAGCAAGTGATGAAGAGAGAGGAGAGAAAGAAAGGTCTGTCACCGGAGTCCTTTAAGGTAAAGAGATACAAACCCTCAGCTGAAAAAAGACTAGAAGTTCGCTCAGACTCAGTACTACTCAAACCTAAACCGATTACAATGACAATTTATTGAATTACAGAATAATTACAAGGCAGCAATACTCTGATACTTTCTCTTCTCCATTTCAAATCTGAGATTAAAGTTTGAAAATCTCTCATTGACTTCAGAATTAATAGCGATTTACTTGTTGAATTGCAATCTGTCTTCTTTCTTGCATTTATTTACATTCTGTTTGCATTCTAATTGCCGCATTTTGTTGCAAGGTCACAGTTGTTGTTTTGTGTTGATTCTTGTTTATAGCTGACAGAAAACACAAAACTTGGCAAGTAGGTTTAAATACTACCTTCAGTATGACAGGAAGATTAGTTTGTTTCTCTAAATAAAATGCCTTTGGGAAAGTAAAGGATTTGTCAATCAAAGATAGAAGGCTAATTACCGATTTGGCTGTGTGATCTTACGCAGCTGTTTTTCACCGCATGTCTCCAAACCACAGGATGTTCATGGGCAAGACCTACAGTATAAACAGGAGAATATGTTTGATAGTGTTCGGTAGTGTGCTGCAGGAATGAGTCCTAAAACCCAGAAACAGGTTAGCATTTTTATAACTTTCGGTTCCATCATCCTGAATTAATTGTTTTTTTGAAATGAGTGAAATAAGGTCTGTGGTTTACTCAAGCTCTAGATATTTTATGTTTATTCTACAACAAAAACATCAGTAATATCCGTAAAGGCAGTTGCTAATAAAGCTTTGTTCATACTGCAGGTAAATGTGGCACAAATCCAGTTTTTTTGTTTCATGTCTTGGCAGTGTGGACGGCACAAACCACATAGAATCTGATCTTTTCAATTTTGATTTGGGCCACTTCCAAATGCGATCCTAAATCCGACACAAGTCAGATGTTTTGCAATGCAACCTCAGTCTGAACAATCCTATCGGAATTCATGTGACTTTCACATCCCTCTAGAGTCTAGAACAACATTTGTCACAATTCTGTGCTAATGGGAGTCACATTAAAGATGGACAATTATGCAAATTTCATGTTTACATGGTGTTTGAACATAACAGTTTGTTGGCAGTGTGTGTCCACCTTATAATGATAAAAATCCACCCACTCCTTTTTTTTAATCCACATAAATCATAAGCAGTGTCTCAGAACAAGCCGACCGAGAGGCTGCTTACTGCAGAGCACATGGGTGGAGCTTACGTCTACTCCCCCTCACTAGACGTCCAGCGAGGAGCAGCAAATGTAATTTGGTCCTAATTGGTAGAATATCCAACCACACCCTAACTCTACCCAGAAATCTATTCCTTCACCCCTTCTGACGTCCAAAGAGGAGGAGCTGGACGTAATTTGACATCTGTACAAAATATCACTTTATACAGGCCCTACCCAAGACACTGCTGTATTGGCATAGACCCCGTCCAGAGCTAGTTGTACACAATCTGCTGTTTTTCTCCAGGCCGGAGCAGCTACAGCGACAAGAATGTCTTGTAAGCAACTCAGGTGTTTTGTTGTTGGATGTCAGAATGAACATAACAGTCTTCATATACTCATGTGACGCGGCAGCGGATAAGTCTTATTTTTGAAGGCAATATGCCCCCATATACCTCAATTAGTTAATGTCTGCGCAAATAATTTTACACCAGAATGCTTTGTGAGCTAGGGTCAATACAAAGGGACAATACAAAACAGGTTTTGTTTGAAAGGTATTACTCAGGGTCGGATGGATCAGTAGCAACTCTTTGTGATCCAGCTTATTCTCCAGAGCGATACTGCTCACGGCAGAAATGAAAGAGATAGCGCATTAATACAGTTCATTTGTGTTGTTATACGGATATACATTTTACCCGTTTATTAAGCACCCCCTGATAAGGCATAAGGTTGGTATATATTTGTGTACTGTTATTTGTAACCAGTTTTTTGTGTGTAATTTGCTGGTGATAATGAAAGGGAGAGAAAGAGTTTATGGATAAGACTTTAATGCGTACTTCTTGTACTGTGTTTTATTCAGCTCTTACAGTGATTTTGTGGAGTGAAAACGGACATTTCATCTTTTGTGTAATGCACAATGAAGTTCTTTAAACTCATCAATAAAGTGTTGGCCATGATTTGCATTGGCTTGTACTAATAGTGGATAAAAGCAAGATGACAACATAAGTTATAACAGTAATTAAACTAAACTATACATGTTCTATCTCTGACTCTGTAGGAATCGTTGTCTGACTCCGGTTCAAACACTTAAGGCTGAACACCACTACTGAAAGTTTATGACACTTTCAGTATGTGAAATCTTCTGTTTTGTTCCCGGCACAAGCTCTTGAAGCTCTTCCCTATTCTTGAAGGGGGCAGAGAGCACTAGCTAATTTGCATTTAAAGGACACTCGCCAAAAGTGGCAAATTTAACGTGCTACTAAAAAAAATTGGTGGGGTAATTTGAGCTTGAACTTTGCATACACACTCTGGGGACATCAGATCATTATTGTACATCTAGTAAAAAGAGGAATAACAAGTCCCCTTTAAATCTTGTTGCTATTTGCTTCCCTTCAGTTGAAATCCCCATTGGTTTAAATGGGGGCCCTTAGAATCGCCATCACTTTTCGCCCAGTATCGACAGCCCTGTATGGTGTAGTTTGTTTATAACCTAATGTTTGGTTTTTACTACTGACAGCTGTATGTAACTTTTGTTTGTAGCAGTGCTTATCTTCTTTAGACATCCAAAAGCAATTGGAAAAATCTTAGTATTTTGTCAAGGGAACCAGGTCTGGTTTGGCCTTCAAAATAGCATCATCCCTGCAGGACTCTTTTCTGTGACCAAAAAAAAGGAAAAACAAAGTTTGGAAAGCAAGTCAAAGCTAGATGTACTAGCTGTAATTTACATTACTATCTGTAGAGGTATTTTGTTGACCAGAATCAAGATGTTTCTAATATGCCTCCCATTTGTAAGATGAAACGTAGGGTTGTCAACGTTTGTGTCTGGTCACAGTATGGTGTGAAGTCTCGTATGCTTGGCTGACAGACAGGACAAAAGCTTCGCTTCTGAACAACAGATGACAACGGGCTGAGATTTCTTGTGGATGGGATCAAACATATGTTTCCATGCTAATGAGAGTTGACTGCAAGATGAATACATGCTGACATATGTTTATAATCACGGTTCTTTTTTGCATTTGTCACTGATGAATTTGTTTGCAATACAGAAGGTCAGCAAATCATTTTGCAAGTCATTTTTGTTTTTTGTTTTTCACACAATGATCCATGTGACGGCTTTGTTAGATATCTGGTGTGACCGGAAGTATACTTCTTAAACAATTTGAGCACATTAAATCCTACTGTGTGGAATTCTTCTTATAGTTATTATCTTCTGCAGGGGGGAAAATGAATATAAAAAATGTTCTTAAAGTTTGGTCAGTGCCAGATAGGCGTCTCCATACTGTTATGTTTATAATGACAACGTGATGTGTTGTTCACCCTCGCCTCTCATATAGAGGGGGTGGAGGGGACTTAATTAGGGGCTTGACAGCCCTACTCTCCCTGTGTGATGAGATTATTCCTAATTGATGTCAGTGTGGATCAGGCTTCGCTCGGTTGCCGGCCCAGCCTGGCAGGTCTATCCGTGGTCTAGACCCATGGAGCAGCTCATGGAGGCGTGGCTTCACCCCTTACCGAGAGGATAAAGGGGGTGGGGGGGTGATGTTTCGAGGCCTCAGCGGTCAGTAAAAATGATCCCATTCCCATCTAAGATGAGCAGTGAAGTCATGTGAACTTTCTCACCGTTAGGAACTTCTTTATCCTCTAATCCGGGAGAACCAATATTGTGTTGCATGTAAAAGCATTTCGTAATGAGTCAAAGGATCATTTTAGACCCCATTTTTGGTGTGGCTGCAATTAGAATAAATCCTACTCACTTTCAGTTAGATTTAACATTTTGTTTTTCTCTTCCTGCTGTAATCTAGGTACCAAGAGGGCATGTGTGGCTGGAAGGCGATAACCTTCGGAATTCCACAGATTCCCGAAGCTATGGCCCAATACCCTATGCCTTGATCCGAGGACGTGTTTGCTTAAAGGTAATGAGGATACAGTCTCATTTCTTGACCTATACACTTCCCCAAAGGCCAGACCACAAGTTTTTTGAGTTTTAACCAGTGCCCTTTTATGTAATGTTTTGTTTTGTTTTGTGTTTTATGTGAGGTAGTGTTTTTCCTAAAACAAGAAATACATATGATCTTTTTATACAAGTAAATTATTTTAAACTAAGGTTATCCAGTAACTAGCTAAAAAAACGGGGTGCTGTCTTCATTTAAAACTGTTTTCAGCTGTCGTCTCATATAGGATCATGTGCCCATGACCCTGTAAACAGGTCTCCTCACCTTCTGTCAGCCCTTGATTGGAAAGTCAAAGGCAAATGACAGCGGGGTGGTTTTTATTTTTTCATACAGGGTCTTGTAAGAAAAATATGTTGTTTCTGCATTATAGCATTAAGGGCCAGTTTGCACCAACGGAACCCTATTTTGACCTTAAAAAACTTCTGTCAGAATGTATTAAAGGCTACGTCTACACTAATCCGGATAAATTTAAAAACAGAGTTTTCGTCTAAAAACGCTTTGCATCCACACTATCATTTTCAATCGTTTTCCAAAAAAATGTTCATCTACACTGAAGCGTCTGAAAACGCTTGCATCCCCATTCTGCGCATGAGCAAATCCAAGACACTTCGACTTGCGTCATTTCCGCTACTCGTTTATTTACTCTTTGAAATAATGAGCAATGTCAATGTCGCGGCAATGTCGAGAAAAGGCACTGAGTTTTTTAACAGTATGTACAAACTGACATTAATATTTAACAAGGCTGTCAAAACAGAAAGCATACAAAACAACTGCTGTACAATGTCGTTCACCATCTTGGCTGAATTGGTCATATGACTGCATCACATGGCTAAAATGCGTCATCGTATTAAAAAGCCTCCATTTTCACAGTCCACACTACGACGCGAAGACGGCGTTTTCAAATGTATCCGCTTTGGAGAGCGTTTTAAAAACGATACGTTTTCATTGACTTAAAGCGCTGTCTCAGTGTGGACGGAAGGCCAAAACGGAGAGAAAAATATACGTTTTCATTTGACGTATAAGGTGTTTCTAGAGTTCTAGTTCTAGAGTTCTTTTTTGAAAATCTTATTAGATTTTCCCTTTCAGATGCAACATTTATGGGAGGAGAGTATTTAAATTATTATTTACAACCTGCTCTCACAGAATTCCGTGAAATGAACACGGACCCTTAACTCAAAAATCCGTGGTAGTTTCACGGAATCGCCAAAAATTCCGTGATGGGTTCACGGAAGTGATGCCTATGTAAGTCAATGACAGTCAGCATCCGTGGTCCACACACGGATTCCCAACACACATTTACTTATTTGCGTTTGTAAAAGAAGACATGATTTTATGAATATTTATAGCCTGCTTTTATATATCGGAACAACTAACTCCTCTCCTACCCTAAACCTACCCACTCAACAATATAAAACACATAACAGGCAAATAAATGTACAGTAACAATTATTTATTGCAAAAACGGACCAGAAACAGTATAGAAGTATTAACTCATGTTACATTCCAAGTCTTCTGAAGTCATACGATATCTTCATGTAGTTGATCTTAATGTTTTAATCGTTGAAATGTTGATCGCGCTCCACACACGCACTCCATTCATATTTCTCATGATTCAAATGATACTGACGACTCTTCAGCATGAGGCTTTCGGTCACGAGGCACACGAGAGCCAATGGCATTTTACAATCAAAGCTGACGTAATTGATCACGCGACATACAACAGCCAATGCTGTCAAAGCTGACGTTGCATTTCTTCAGACGGCAATATTTGAAATGTATTTATATTCGGCGGATGGACTCGACGTTACTGATCGCTTTTGGGGATTTTCTTCACACAAATCAATCGTTTGGCCTCGGAAAACTTGGAATATTTGTAGTTTCTGAATAAATTGTGCATGCAGTATCTGTGTATCTGCCTGTTATATCCTGTTTTTTATAATACACAAATGGGTAGGTTTAGGGAAGGGATGGAGTTATGTGTTCAAAACGTGTCTGAATAAAAAGAAAATAAATGTAAATAAATTATGCTGACTGAATCAAACTGATGAATATAAGGTGTTGGAACAGGGACTCCGTGTGTGGACCACAGATGCTGCCGGTCATTGACTTACATAGGCATGACTTCCGAATTTTCGGCGATTCCGTGAAACTACCACGGATTTTTGAGTTAATTTGTTAATTTCACGAAAATCTGTGAGATCAGGTTGTTATTTACTGCCTTAAAAAAAAGCTTGTCTTAAACCAGATGCTTTTTTGCGCTGCTCATGGTATATTGTGTTGGTTATTATGGAAATTATCTGGTTCTTGAAAAGGTGTGTGTTCTTTAATTTGTGTCATCAGTAGAACACGTGCACAACTTTTCACTCCCATCTGCACTTTTTTGGAATTACACTCTCACACTAATTTGCCCTGTTTAGTAAATCTGGCCCAAAGTTGTATAATGCTACATTTCATAGTATAATAATTTAATATTAACTTAAATCAAATGATTTATGCATTGCTTTTTGTTTTGCTTTTATTTTGCAGTTGTGGCCACCACATAATTTTGGCGTATTGGCTGAAAGTCCAAACGATGGGCGCATTTTATAAAGAAACTGTGTTCATGTATAGTCACAATGTATATTATATTTTTTTCAATCTTTTAAAATAAATTCTTATTTAAAATTCATGTCTGTTTCATTGTTTAAGGCAAACAAGGATTTATGATATCAAATGTATCCACCTCCCATACCAATCATGTTGCAGTCAATGGTTTAAAATATGTGAAAAGTGAAAATACTAGGAAAATCTGTTAATGTTTCAAATGGGTATTACAGACTTGTATTGTTTCAAAATCATCATCAGTGCAGCTGACCCCTTGTTTCACCGAAATTTCCGAAAAATCACTTTGACCAAAAGTTATAAAATTGACATATTTGCTTGTTTTGGTAACACATTTTGCTGTTGTTGAGGGACAGGACTCTTTTTTAATACCCACTAAAGTGCTTTGAAACGTGCAGCATTATTAAATGTGTTGACGTAATTTCCACTACAACAGGAAAACAGGACGGGACATATCGGACTACTCCTCCCCTTTTTAAAAATAGTATTTAGTTTATTTCAAAGCTCGGCCAAAGCCATTGAGCTTGTTTAAGCCGCAGTATCCTCCTATTTTCTAACCGGTTCTCCTCCATATTGCTTTAAAATAGCATTCTGTGCAGAATTCAGATTGGTCCGATATGTTTTCTGGTCTGCGCCGACTCGCTCATATGATCTGCTCTGTGTTATCGTGTCTTTGGACTGACTGTGTGCACACTGCGGCTCGTGTGACAACAACACGAAACCAGACTTTGCCCCAATGGAAACCATATTTACACTGTCGGAATCATTCCCTATCCCCCATAGAGCACTATGTGAACAAATGACCGATTTTAGCCGCAGCTCATGTAGGGGGCGGGACGCTTCAGATTCTAGAGAGCATTTGATTGGACAGAAAATTTGATGAGAAGCTGAAGTGCAGAGTGATGTCATCAAAATCATTGATCCATGTTGGCAGAAATAAGAGACTCATTTTTGAATGCTTATATCTTCTAAATGCGAATTTTGTCATTGCTTCGGAGCTTATAGATAACAGTAAAGGTAGGGACACACCAAACCGATGCCAAAGAACTAGCACTGAAGAAAACAGACTGTGTTGTTGCCTCACGTTGCCTGGGTCAGGGAAGACTGCATCTGAACACACCAAAAGGACTATAGGCGACTGTCAACTACTAAGGATGTACCGGATATATGTCTAAAGCAGATATATTCGTTGATATTTGTCATTCAAAAAGGGAAAGGGAATCTAAGGCCACATCCACACAAAGCCAGAGCTTTCCCTACCCATTTTTTTTTTCTCTCAAGAAATATCTGCGTACACTGAACCACTGAAACCGACTCAAAACGATGTAGTACACAGAAGAATAAGAAGAGAAAACTTGGAGCTTGCACGGTTTTTGCACGGAGCTTGCAAACATTGGTTTTACACGGATTGGTTTTACCCGGTTTCAATAAATATCGCTTTCAGGCTCCCAAAACGCTAATTCTTTTTTTCTTTCTTTTTTTGCTGTTTGTCCTTGAGAAGAGCATGTTATTAGATTATCAATTTAGACATTTATAACTAAGAAACTTTGCAACATGTCAACAACCTTATTAACAACCACCAACAATGGGTTGATGGAAGACCCATTAGTACTGTAATAGACTGTTAGGGTTAAAAGAATATTGCAAAGTTACTTATATTCAGTAGAATGTTTAGTGGTGAGCATTAAAATAAAGTGACTGCTAATAGACTTGTAAGTGTAATAGACAACACTTACACAACCTTATATCCTCGTGTAACTACCCTTACATAATATAGTTGATGTTTGAAACATCATAGTATGGGTTTAAGCACAGCTGGGATGTAATTCATTATTGAGGGTAATGATTAATAAACTTAATCATAATTAAAGTCCAAAGAGAGACTTCTACACTCCCTCCTCAAAGACAAACTCCCTCAGTAGCTCTTTCTTCTTTTTCAGTGTTTGTTGGTGTGTTTGGATGTGTGCATTTAAGGTAATGAGAAATTGACGTCCTTCTTTCAAAGCAGAATGCGTCTTTCTTTAATCAAGGTTTTAATTAAAACTTCACAGCGTCATTTGATCTCAGCGCAGGATGAGTCTGTCTTCGAATGATGCTGGCTGACATCAAACACAAATGTGAGGCCGTGGTCACAATTTCTTTTCAGTAACATGGCCGTTTGCATGCGGATGAGCATCTTAATTTGACTGCGGCTTGTTTTTACGCTGATCTGAAGTCAGGTTTGTTTTGTCTGTTGTTGTGGTTGAGATTGAGGTTTGTGGAAAGGGAATTTGATCTTAGATCAGTTCAAAAGGGAAAGTTCTGCCAACATTGGATTTTCTCCCTGGTGGATCCATACCAGACAGATGGCATTGAGGGGGAGACAGACTATTGCCGGCTGCACCGAGTGCTGATGTCTGTTGTGATCAGACCCGTGAGGATAATCGATAGATAAACCCTTTGATTTAAAAATGTGAACCAGGCTTCAGAATTATTGTAGAAAGTATAAAAGCGAAACAGAATGCGAGGTGCTTTGATGCGAACACATGTCCTGGTGTTACTTGAGAGTCTTTGTTTGTGTGAATGAAAAAGATAGTAACAAAAGCTTACTATAGACAAATACATAAATTCATGATTACTACAGATATAATGACAGCCATTGCGGTCATAAAGATTTGAAAAGGGGTTTTTTTTATTTTGCCATTTTCACACACAAAGTCCATTAAATTGCAGTACCATGACTTTTTGCAGTAAATGTAGGCCTACCACATGCACGCAACGTTTTTTGGTCTTTTATCCACATATCTTTTAGCACTAAAATTAAGTTTTGATGTAATTTGTAAGAAAACCAATAAATAAAAACCTAATAAAACTTAAATTATAAATGTATGGCATTCAAAAATAGTAATAATAAACTCTTTATTTGTAATATGAAAATAGCCATCCCAAAATTGGTTCAAAATTGTGCGCAAATTTTAAACAAAAACTATTTAGTACACTGGGATTGGGAAAACATGAGTAGGATGTGTTTTTGTGAAGCCTTGAATGTCAGTAAGAATTTGTGTTTTTGAAAGAAATGTTTAATGTTCAACAGGACTGCAGTTATTTAAAGGGGTACTTCAGCGCTGGAAAGATGAATCTGTATTTAAACCGGGTCATCAATGTAGTAGAAATGTGAAATTATTTTTGAATTTGGTGCCTTCTAGATTGAGAAAAGACAGAAAATGTATTTTTGTCTCATGGGGATGAAAGACTACAATTCCCAGAATGCTTCACTGCCCTGTGAGGCCATTCCCAAAGCCACCACTACTGGATTACAGTGACTGAGTTCAGAAAGTACAATTAAATACTGAACGTGTTTGTTCAATATAATGATCGAGTTGCCGCGAGTCTCACAGCACTAACGCTGCAGGAGTCAGATTACATTTAATGTCATAAATGAGCTGATGAGCTCTCCTGATGAGAGCTGAGGTAATCGTGACCACATTCGCGGCATTCATACACAACGTGAGTTCAGTCTGGCGCGTTTTCAGTTCATGCCTTTGGAAACTTAACTTTAATAAAAATTAATTTGAGAAGTTAAAACAACTTACAATGCTTAGCATCCGTTTAAATTAATGCCTGCAGCTGCAAGCTGTGCTGTAAGTGTGATCTCCCATTCCCAAGTTCAAAACATGCAGAAATGGCTCCCTCTGCTGGCTGTAGTCTTTAGCCTCTGGCCAAACATTCCAAAGATGACCGTCAGGAGAGGAATTTTTCCAGAAATAAAATGCATAAATCTCTTGTCTCAGGGGGATATGAGGGGGGAAAGCACAATCATTTGAATATACTCCAGGGTTTCTACTGATACAAAGCCATATGCTAATCGCTGAAGTAACCCTTTAATAAACTAAAGTCAAAGACTGTAATATTGTAAAATATTATTCCAATTTAAAATAACTGTTCTATGTTTATATTACTCCATTACTTCAGTTTTCAGTGTCACATGATTCTTAAGAAACCGTTCTAATTTTGATACTCTCGATCCCCCCCCCCCCCAATATTTTGTATTGTATTAATTTTATGTCTTTATTGTCAAAAATCTTTACTGTCTTTTTTAATGTGTCCTTGTTGAATAAAAGTATCGATCAGGAAAAAAAAAAATGTCTGCGTGTGTGCGTATATGTATGCATAGGTATGTTCTGTTATTCTTTTTCCATGTTTTTACGTCCTCTCAAATAATTAATCGTATTGCTTTTTCACACAGAGTAGAAGTACAAAATGTTCATGCCGATGTCTGCCAGAGCTGATTTGGCAGTATTTTAACAATGGCTCCTGTTCACACATGACGTCCAAACAGGAAAGTGGCATTTCCTTTTTAGAAAATGCATGCATAACTGAAAGCAGTAGTTTAAGTAGATAATAGATTCATGCTAATGTAATAATTGGTTGAAACTATAATTACCATGGTATTATGCAACAAAAAAGGTCCAAAACAGACTTTAGAAAGAAAAAAAAATGCATACTTGGTAAATCTCTAAGAAGTTTCATTTGAAGTTTTGACAGTCTCAGCTCTCGGAGACGAGGAAAGCTTCAGAAGGGCACAACAGCAGCGTGGAGCCGCTCTGAGGTCTGTGGTGTGAGTTTGCAGTTTGCCATTGCTGTGTGGAATTGTCCTCATGCCACAGGCATTCGACACCATTACTGTCGCTCTCCTCGACTAATAGTGGCAAGAGTGCTGGAGAGCAACACTGAACACTCCTAATGGAGGGCAAAGGAACATTTTCCCCAAGGCCTGGAGACATGGGCAGGGGGCGAGGTGGGAAGAAAAAGAGGGGCATAAAGGGGCAAAAGACCCATCACTTTGCATAAAGGCAGGCTGATTCTGACAGTCCTGACCCACATACCCCCCGTGGGTCTGCAAGCACTCTTGCTCAAAGAAAGCACTTTTTGAGAAACTAGTCTAAAACAATGACTCCGAACAGTCTTGTTTTTGTTGTTTTCTTCTAACTTTGTACTCTTCTTCACTATTATACAATTCCAATGTGTCAAATGAAAAGTGGTTTTCTTCTTTGATTAAGACTTGACACCAAGCACCACCTCCAACCCTATAAAATAAACACCAATGAGATTTAAGAAGATTTTTCTGATTATGTCTAAAGAATGGACCAATTTCAAATCTCTGGCATCTTTTTTAAATGTCATGTAAATGTTCCAGATTATGCAATTTTAGCTTGACTTTGTTGATATAGATAGATAGATAGATAGATAGATAGATAGATAGATAGATAGATAGATAGATAGATAGATAGATAGATAGATAGATAGATAGATAGATAGATAGATAGATAGATAGATAGATAGATAGATAGATAGATAGATAGATAGATAGATAGATAAAACTATATAATATTATATAACATATTTATATTTATAAAAAAAGATAATTAGTAGTACATATAATTTAATAACATTTTAAATAAAGATTAATTGTTGTTATTATTATTATTATTATTATTATTATTATTTATTTTACCAGTTAAAATCAATATTTTACCTGGCATGACTATAATGTTTCACCACTGCTTGTTCTCTCAGGAAAACAGCAGACTGAAGAGTGTCAAAAATCTTAGTGAAACTAAAGTTTTAATGGAGAGAAGCTGCTATCAGACTCCAGCAGACCTTTCACAAAAGGTCATCGATCCAACCTTTAATTAAGGGCAGCATTAGAGAACCACCTTCTAGCACATTTAACACAACTTTGATGTTCAGTCATTGATTTAATTTCCTTAAAAGCCTCACAGAGCACCGATACGCCTTCACAGTGACAATAGAGAGGGCTTCATCGACTCTGTTTGAGGAGGTATAGAAACCAGGTTAACACCTCCTGTGTTATAGGACATTGTCTGTAACTCAGTGTCATGAAACACGAGTGACGTGATGTGTTTCCAGCGACAAGCTTGTAGTCTGTCCAGTTTCCACACCGAACTGCTGTGTATAGCGCAATCACAGATCAAACTTGTTTGCCATTTAATTTATACAGCTATACACTGAACAACCGTAACTTTATGACCACTGAGAGATGAAGTGAATAACACTGATTATCTCTTCATCACGGCACCTGTTAGTGGGTGGAATATATTAGGCAGCAAGTTAACATTTTGTCCTCAAAGTTGATGTGTTAGAAGCAAGAAAAATTGGCAAGTGTAAGGATTTGAGTGAGTTTGACAAGGGCCCAATTGTGATGGCTAGACAACTGGGTCAGAGCATCTCTAAAACTGCAGCTCTTGTGGGGTGTTCCCAGTCTGCAGTGGTTAGTATCTATCAAAAGGTCCAAGGAAGGAACAGTGGTGAACCGGCGACAGGGTCATGGGTGGCCAAGGCTCATTGATGCACATGGAGCAAAGGCTGGCCAATGTGGTTTGATCAAACAGTCGAGCTAAAGTAGAGTACAGTTACCTGGGGAACACATGGCACCTGGATGCACTATGGGAAGAAGGCAAACCGGCGGAGACAGAGTGATGTTTTCGGCAATGTTCTGATGGGATCCTCGGGTCCTGCCATCCATGTGGATGTAACTTTGACAGGTACCACCTACCTAAACATTGTTGCAGCAGACCATGGCATGTACACCCTTTCATGGAAACGATATCCGCTGGTGGCTGTGGCCTCTTTTCAGCAGAATAATAGGCCGTGCCACAAAGCAAAAATGGTTCAGGAATGGTTTAAGGAACACAGCAACGAGTTAGTGAGCATCCGTGGGATGTGCTGAGCAAACTATTCCGATCCATGAAAGCTCCACCTCTCAACTTACAGGACTTAAAAGATCTGCTGCTAACATCTTGGTGCCAGATAACAGCACACCTTCAGGGGTCTAGTGGAGTCCATGACTTGATGGGTTTTGGCAGCAAAAGGGGGACCAACACAATATTAGGACATAATGTTATGGCTGATTGGTGTATGGTGCAGTGTTTTGGACCAAAAATATGTAACTGTGAACTATAAAACCGTCTGTCCTCCAGCGTTGTCAAAACATCTATGTATAAAATAATATCTGGAAAAAACTACTTTATGCCAAGTTATACATTTTGTTTTGTATCTAATCTCTCAAGGAAAATACAATTATT
Organism: Pseudorasbora parva; assembly: GCF_024679245.1. Taxonomy (NCBI): domain Eukaryota; kingdom Metazoa; phylum Chordata; class Actinopteri; order Cypriniformes; family Gobionidae; genus Pseudorasbora; species Pseudorasbora parva. The sequence goes on from NC_090172.1 coordinate 53,695,115, forward strand.
TGCGATTAATCTCATGATTTTTGTCACGGTATTTAGCAGAATGAAATGGTAATGGCCAATTTGGTTAGTTTTATTTAACAGTTTCCCTGAATTTTTTTCATGCCCCCCAAAAACACCTGGTCTAATCTGACATTTGATTTGGCTCATAGTCATGGGTGTGTTGATTTATTATTAATAGTTTTGAAGTCTATATAATCTGCCCAAAATGAGCTAGCTGCTGTTGTGAGCTAGAGTTAAGCTATAGCAAAACAAAACTAAATGACTTCTCTTTGCATTGAGGTCCACAAAATTAAGTCATGATAGGCATGTACTTTAGAGTGGATCCGTGCAGAAAACACTGGCAAGCTTCTGACAGTGTGTCAAGTCAAGAGAAATCACAATGGTAGCCATTCTGGCTGAACTCTTTCTGGCCACTTGCCATTTAGTTGTTCCAAAAACTCTCATGCTATAGTAATTGAATGGACAAACCCTTCCCAAGTAGACCCACTTTGCTAGCTCAGATCTAGCTGCTAACCACTACCAATACAGAGACTTAAGTATCCAATCTGATTATCATTTAGGATATATTGAAACCATACCTGCCACCCGCAGCCTCAACTGTCAGACGGTTGCAACCCAAGCTCATTGAAAATACGTTACTCTGCCTACATTTTTGCAACACCCTAATTATGTACCTTCAGGTACGTTTACCTGCACTTTTGGGGTAAAACGTCCACCGGAGGCACTAAGTAGTAATATTTTTTTCCCCATTCCCAGACTGATCTCATGAAATGGCGTATATATGACACGCCAATTCGTATGCCATTTTGGCGTGCTATCAAGACGCATAATCGTTTTTTAGCGTGTTTATCAACGCCGTTTCATTCTATTCCCCTACACTGCCCCTACCCCTAAACCTACCCATCACACACACAGCCCCTAAACCTACCCATCACAAGAAACATTCTGCATTTTTACATTTTCAAAAAAACAATTTAGTATGTTTATAAATCCATTTACCTTGTGAACACTTCAAATGAGATAATGTTGTTGTTTGTCACTGTGTGTCATAATGTGTTGACATTACTTTGACAGAACATTTAAATGGGTTATATGTAAGAATTTACATGTATTAATCGCCTTTTTATGTGTTAAGAACTTGCCAGAAATTCTAGGTTAGCCTGTAGACTGATTTTTATGTGAAGGGAACATTTTGCTGGGAAAATCTAAAGGATATAACCGTTACGCCTCTCTTCCGTTATATGATACAAATGCTTATACAATATTCAGGATAAGGCCGAAAGAGCTTTCTGTGTTAATGTGTCAAGCAAAGAAAGGGGATTAATTCAAAGTAGGCTTGCCAGATCTATATAGTCTCAAATATACTTTATAATCAAACTGTCATAACAGTGTAATTTTAATTACCTCATCTGTCAACATGATGTCATTGAATTGCAGAGCTTATGCAAACATCTCACTGCTGTCGTTGTTGTGCATTTATTTTGTAATTGACAGGAAATCATGCAGCACATATAATTTTATTTAAACGTCTCTCTCAGCAGCATAGACAGCCTGGATGTTCATTAACCGTATATCGCTGCAAAGACATGTCCAACTTCTTTTCACTTCTAAGAAAAGAACGGAAAAGAACTTTGCGGTGAGTACAGGGGCTTTGAATCAAGTGTGAATACAAGCAATAAGTTGCTGGCTGCAGTTCACTTAATGGCCACCGTTGTCACTCAGTAGCCCCTTCAACAGCTTCCTTTATTCCTTTATTATTAGTTTTTCTTGTATGGGGACACAAATGTGTATAATAAAATGAATATTACAATGTAAACATAGTTAGTGATGACACCTCCTGTGTCCTCGAAAACTAAATGAATTGAAAACTTTTTTTTAAATTGTATTCAAAAATGTCAAATGTTATATCTGATGGGTTTAGGTTTAGGGGTAGGGTTGAGATGTAAGTGGATAGAATATACATTTTGTACAGAATAAAACCGTAACCTGTATATTTAAGTAAGTGTGTGAGAGATTTTTAAAGAGGTCCAAGAGTTCTGAAACAGAATAATAGCATGCCATAAAATGCTAATTTTAAAAGCTTTGCTTGTTTTTGGCTGCAATTGATTATAATACAATAGTAGCCATTTTCAAAACCAGCCTACATATTCATATTTCGCCTCTCAAAAGGACTCCAATTGATTGTGGTTTGTTTTTAAGTCCAAATTTGTTTGGTCTACATTTATATATAGTTGTAATGTCACGAAATTAGATTTTAGAAAGAGACATTTTTGTTGACTCAATTTGATTGTAACTATAACAAAAAGGTGTTTTTTTTCTCAGAAATAAAATCATCATCTGGTTCTCTTTGGCAGCAGTTGTTTGGGCCGACATGCATGACTGTCTTTCCAACACTGCTGGCCCAGCCAACGAATAAAGGCTAAAGTGATGCCAAATTACCCAGCTATTCCTGCCCTTCCTTTACCAGACCAGTGAATCCAGACCTTCTGCAAATCTGGTGCTGTGGCAGCTTACCGACTGTCATCAATCTTCCAAAAGCCTGGTGGGCCAATGAAACGAGGGCCACTGGGAATGATCGGATGTTTCTGGGTCCGTTCGGGTTCGGATGTGGCGGCACGGTGAACAGCAGATGGGGTGTAGAATCAGCCAAGAGATGGACAAGAAAAGCTGTAATTACAACAAACACAAAGTTGTTGACTTACTTCAAGACATACTGAAAATCAAACCAAAAGTCCAAGCAGTGAAATGTTTCTGTAAATTTTATTTTTTCAACTTTTACCTATTAAATATTTCCCATAATTCCTGTGAGATTTCACTCTTTTATTTCTCGAGAAGGCCCTTGCCAAAATGGCAGCATGAAACATTACAATAAACCAAGGGGAAAATAACTGGCTGTTCTTTGTAGTGGTGCCTTTTTTGACCTCATGACAATTTTTTTTTAAGTTGTTGGGATCCCCTAACCCCTAACCCTAACCCCTAACCCCTAACCCTAACCCTAAAAAAGTGAAAAGGTGCATCTTACCTTACTCACCCATAAATGGTACATATTATTACCTTAAAAGGTACATATCAGTACTTTATGAATGTGTATTAGTACCTTAAAGTACCTTTTCAGTTTTGTAACCTAGGGTACCACCCCAGGTGGCAGCAACGTAACTTTTTTCAGACAGTGAAGGAATAGAAGATTTAACTGAACTTCTCAAAAGTGACTCATATGCAGTATTAAACGATTCTCGATTTACAATAATGGTTAGAAACTTTATTAAAGTTCAAATTTCCATTTTAAAAAGTTGTATTGATGTGTGACAGCGAGTCAAAGCACTGTGCTTTTTCTATTGCTTTGTTAGAAAAAGAAATCCACAGCACTTAGAAAGTCTTTCTTTCCAAGATGGTGCAACTGTAACTGAATAATTATTTCCCCCTATCACAATGATTTGCATTGATGGCAAATGTTTATTTTTTATTTATTTATTGTGTGTCTATGACAAGGTGTTACAGAGCTCAAGTGAAATGCAAATAATTCCGTAGAATTCAAAGAATGCAGACAGTGCACACTCAGGTCACTCCATTCTGTCATAATGGACTTATTCAACAGAGCGTTGCTAATGCAGGTGCATATACACATACACACACCCATACACATACAAACACACACACGTCAGTGACAAGGTGTCGAGAAGAGCTTATTAAATTCTGCATTTCCATAAACAGCCCCGGGGGCCAGAATGGGAGAGGCTCTCCAACATGCTTCTGATCTGCGTGTTTATAATAGCCTACCTCCCATTCATTGTTAGTGATTTAGGGGGAAATTATTAAAACTTCCCTCATTTCCCATCATTTTAGTGTTTGAGCTCAGTATTCCACTGTCCTGAGTATATTTGTTTGTAATAGCACATGCACAGTAGGCTATTTATATTAAAGGGACAGTTCACCCACAAAAAAAAAAAATCTGTCATTAATTACTCACTTTCATGTCATTCCAAACCCGCAAGACTTTCGTTCATTTTCGGAACACAAATGAAGATCTTTTTTATGCAATTTGAGATCATGGACTGCTGCACAACTACCACTTTGATTCTTCAAAAAAGTTCATAAAGCGATCGTAAAACTCGTAAAAACATGTTTTTGAAAAGACTTGATCGCTTTATAAAGTGAACAGATTGTTTTTTTATTCACATATAAACACTGATCAGCGAACGTGAACAGAAGAGTAAAAAAAGCTGTCAGATTTCATCAAAAAAACTTTATTTGTGTTCCGAAGATGAACGAAAGTCTTGCGTGTTTGAAACAACATGAGGGTGAGTCAATTATTCTTGTGATATGTTTGAGGTGATAATTCATAACATTTTGTACAAAACAAAAAAAAAGTCATTACAATTAAATCCATAAAATGGCGGGAGCCCCTGAAAGGTTCTTAATATATAGCACCTGACATAACTCTTCATGGTTCTAAATAGAACCTTTTCCTCTAACAGCGTAGCATACTTCCGAGAGAAACTAAATGAACGGGGAATTGCAATCCGAACCTCATCTGAATGCAGAGGGACATTTGTCAACTGAAATGACTATGCATCATCTCCCTAACACTGACACTAACTTAAGATGCTCTTCACTGCCAATTTCCCCTGTGCTTGAGATGAGTCGAATCTTTGGCTCTCTGACTGCGATGGCAGAGAGAGAGAGCAGATATTGTAATGCCTGATCAATCTGCGAGCGAGCGTTTCCACGGAGATGCATTAGTCCACTTGCTCGAGCAGAAGATTCCCGAGCATATCTAAATGTGGGAGTCGTGCGGGTTGAATTCAGGAGAGACTGTGTGTCTGCTGAGAGAGACAGATAGGCTACAATGCAGACGTCACCAGCAAAACTGATGTTGACTCGAGAAACATTGCAAGTTATAGGCACTTGTTTGGAGTGAAATCATGTTATCAGTTAAATAATTGGTATTCAACTTTTTATTTCTATTTTCTCAAAGAAAAATTAATGAAGTAATGTACAGGTGTTGGCGTGCACTCTCTACGCTTTTCAGAGTTGTTGCTATGGTGATCTAGAGTAGACACTTTGTTCGGACATTTTATTTGACGCAAGATAAATAAAAATATATTTAAAGTTGAAGTTTATAGGGTTAGGGGTTTGTTCCAGATCCAACCCCCCTTTTTGTGTGTGGATGTTTAGATATTTTTTATCAAAAGTTGGCAGCTTTTCTAGCAAAATGAGTTGGTTTTATGTGAAGAAAATCTGAATATGTATGCTACAGATACAGTCACAAATATTGTGGTCAGTTTTCATAAAAAGCCAAAAAATGGAAATACGTTCAAAGTTTGGGGTCAGTAAGATTTCATGTTTGATCAAAAAGTAAAAAGAGTCATACAGTTTTTTTTTATTTATATATCTGTTAACTATTTTACTTTTCAGCAGTCATTACATTATAGTCTTCAGTGTCACAGAAAACACACACAAAAAGTTACCATTATTAATACTGAAGACATTGGTGTTTTTATGGAAACTGCAATAAATGAAACCCCCAAGCATCTTTGATGAATAGAAAATTAAAAAGAAAAGCATATGAGCAATAATAATAATAATAATAATAATAATAATAATAATAATAATAATAATAATAATAATAATAATGCTTGTCTTAACATGCTGTCAGCTCAAACCGTCCATTGAGCCTTTTGAATTGAGGTTTTAGTTTATCCATCACGGTAAATATACTATGAATTTCTGAATTATGAATTTCAAATGTCCTTAAAGGCACAGTATGTATGTTTCACTTATTCAAAACTAAGGCATATGATGATGCTGTGAATCGTGGGAGTTGTAGTCTTGACTCTTCAACGCCACAGCCGATGGAAAGGAATCTGACGGACTCGGGCAGAAATCATGTTTATGAATGAGTGACTGTATTAAAGGTATATTAATGTTACAGTGGTATGAAGCAGGATGTACTAAAGCCCTAGAAAGCGGAAGCTAATGAGAGAGACCTGCACAAAACACTGGTCTCTGCAGTCACCGCTTCCACTCTTTGTGGGGTAATGCAGTTGTTTTACATGGTTGAAACACACTAAATACATTTGAGTGTGTTTAAAGTAATGTTATAACACGACTCTGTACATTCGCTCTGTGGCTCAATATTATATCATATTAATAAAAACAGGATGACTAAATGGTTGTTGCTAAATGACATACAGTTAATTTTAAAATATATTGTATGACATAGAAAGCTCTCTGTGATTATGCTACGTTAGCTACATGACTGTGTTGTCTCAGAGGCATGGTAAAAACATAGCGAGTCAAGAAAACAAGCGCTTCAAACATTAAGACTAACCGTGTTGCGCTGCATAACAATGACCAGTTTTCTATTGATAAATGTATATCAAAACACTTGCTCACCTAATAAAATTCACACTATATTAAAGCATCTTTGGTGTTTCCATGGTTTCTAAATAAATCAAGAGTAGCGTGGATGTTACTTCATTGAAAGGAGACGGGCTGTTACACTGGTTAAAATAGCTGATTTAAATATTGCTGGAAATGTTTGGGATAATGCAAGTACACAGGTCCACAAAATATATAACATTGTTCTAGTGGTTTTTGGATATTTTCATCTAAAAATCTTACATATTGTGCCTTTCAAAGCTGCACTATGCAACTTTTCTGTCCGCTAGAGGGCGCCTGTTCAAAATAAAGGCGTAGTTTGATGACGACAAGTTTGAGTGCAGCATCTTGGGACGCGTGGTCTTCACCTCACAGCCGGTGGAAAAGATTTGGGATAGGACTCAGGCAGAAATCATGTTGATGGATGCGGTTATTAACCTTGCTGTAGTATGAAGCAGAGCAGGACTGAGTGTTGTGGAGCTGAGCAAGGCTGCTGGTACGATTTTTGGACAAACACACACCCCCGAGCAGCGGGACTTTTATTATGTTGGGACGGGACACAGTCACCGGCGCCATTTCCGCTTTTCCGGTCACGAGTATGAGGTAACGCTGCTCTGTTCATCATATAAGATACATTTGAGTGTGTTTAAAATGATGTTATGACGTTACTCGGCTGCCGTGACACTTGTTCACACTGTTAAGAGTAAAGCGTTTCTGCAGAATAAAACCGGAAACCGAGGTAACGCAGATATTACGCTACTGACAGGCGACTCCCTCAGACACTATGCTGAGACGTTCCTGGTATTTGGTTAAAATAGCAATTTTCTCACAATTTACAAATAGTTGGAAACATTTGGGATATTGTAAGTACTCAACTGAACAAAATATATAACAATGGCCTAGTGGTTTTTGGATATTTTATATAGTGCACCTTTAATGGAAAGTTAGATAGACACTGAGACCTTCCTCCAAACCATGTGGACTACAAATCCCAAGGTCAGTTTTGACTTTCCACAACTTTCAGAAAGACTAAAACTTGAGCGTGTAAGTGTGTATGAGTGTGTGCTGTTTGATTAACTGAAGGCCCAGAGAGATTAAGTAGGGATGATCAAGAGAAGGTTCAGCATACCTTTACTGAAGTGACCATGACCTTATTCATCTGCGTGCCAGAGCCCAGCAGGATGGCCATGCTGCACCTCTCTGATCTCTGCTGCCTCAATAATGATTCTAATTGTGCCTGTCTCACAGTTGTCTGTCATGTGTTTTGCCTCATTTATTTTGCTCTCTTTTGTTTTTTTTTCTCCCTCTCATGCCTTGAAGTGAAACCCTTTGCACGCAACCATTATAGCAAACCGGACCCGGATACAATCTCTTTTTATCTACAGTCTTGCTAATTCTTTTTCACTTGTCTTTCCGGCTTTTTCATTCTCTCTTAGCTCCTCAGCACATGATTAAGTCCATTAAAAAAAGAAAGAAAAAAAAAGTATGCTACGTGTGTAAAGTTTACAGAATTGGTTAATGACAAATCGTGAACTACAAGAACAATTACACTGTAAAAAATTTGTGGTGTTTTTTGTTGGTTTAACTTAAAAAAGTAAGTATCCTGGTTGCCTTAAAATTTTGAGTTTATTGAAATTAAAAATTTGAGTTCATACAATGAAGGAAATTAGTTTAATAAATAGAAACTCAAAATATTTTTCTATCTGAACCACATAAAAAATGTGATAAATCATGAAAAAAAGCACAATTTGGCATGTTTCACTGCGTCATCAGAAATAACACACACATAATTTCCCAATATGCTTACAAAATCTTTTAATAATCTTTTAAATAAAGGTTGTCGAATCTCAAAAAATGTTCATTGTATTAACTCAAAATTTTAATTTCAATGAACTCAAAATTTTAAGGCAACCAGGTAACTTTTTTTCTAAATAATTTTTTTACAGTGTAGACGTTTTTAAATAAAGATACCGGTAACTAGAATTAAACATTAACATGCATTCTCAGAAGTTTTAATAATTTTCTAAACTCATTTATGGCTATGATTAATATTAAAGGGGGGGTGAAATGCTGTTTCATGCATACTGATCTTTTTACACTGTTAAAGACTTGGAATCCCATACTAAACATAGACAAAGTTTCAAAAGTTAAGGTGGACGTTTGATGGGAGTATTTCTTTGTCAAAAATATTACTTCCGGTTAGTCATAAGGTTCGGCAATTTTTTTTTCGATCATGGGTCCCCTTGACGTTAAAGTTTCGGAATTTCCTTGTATGGGCCGTACGGGCAATTCTACCGGAAGAGCGTGAGAGAGAGAGCGAAAGCAACAGGCTACGCCCATCAAAGCGCTGGCTCGTAGGCTGCGCTGCACAGGTGATGTGACTTCAAGAAATTAACAATGTCACCAAAAAAGTGCGTTTTTGGTTGCCAGACCAAGACAGTCCTGTACAGATTGCCAAAAAACCCCGCGTTAAGGCAACAGTGGATGTAATTTGCTTTTCCGGATCAGCAACTGAGTTGCGCAAAGGTTTATGTCTGTTCACTGCATTTCGGTGCCGACTGTTTCATAAACAAGGCCCAGCTCGACGCCGGATTTTCCAATCGCCTAATGCTGAAGGATGGAGCAGTCCCAACGATAAAGGTCCCAACGTTAGAACCGCAGGCGGTGAGTAAGACTGATTCAAATGTCTGTGTTTTTGCCTATGCCCATCAAGTAGCCCAAACATGATCACGTATAGTTAATTGATCAATGGAGCATGCGATGTGTAGTGCGTGTACATTTGTTTAGCTGGCCACTATATGTGTAACTTTATGTTTGTGTATTGTAAAAGCACTCCAAACAACAATACACAAAGAGTGGGGAAATGTGTTGAACTAAATAAGCGCGCTTCTTCATTCAAATGCGCTACTATTCCGTGTCTTTCTATGTAAACACTAGCCTGCCGTGCAAAACCAGTCCGCTTACTTGTCTACACAAACCACGCGTAAACACACACACACACACACACACACACACACACACACACACACACACACACACACACACACACACGTGCACAACTGCACTTCCCACATGTACAATTTCAAAGACAAAAATACGACGATATAATTCAAGTATAAATATGTAAATAACACAAGCCGCTAAGCATATTATATAGTTAGTGTATAACTTGTACCACATAGAGACGTCCTGCTCTAGTCGTTTTTTGCTGCTGCTCCTGTTCAACTGCAGCCTCTGGGTCTGATTCCGGATCATAGATGTATGGCTGTATCTGATTAAAAGCCATATTTTTATTTTGAATAAAGTTTTTTTCCCGCTGTTAGGGATGACACAGCTTTACGACGCACTCAACACAAAACAGCGGCGCGCACACGTCATTATTTTGCTCCGCTCACACGATACGCCCCCACCCGCTCGGCTTTTTTCGGAAAGACTCGGAACAGCGCATCTTTCTTATATAATTATAAAAAAAATAAAGACTTTTCGGAGATATGCAGGATGCAATGCTACTCTATAGGTACTCAAGATTGACATGACACTGACTGAAACTGAGTGTTTCACCCCCCCCCCCCTTTAAGTAGTTGTCAAGTTCTAATTTTGAAGTGTAGTGTTGTTGTTAAACACACAGCATGATGAAATCCTAATATTGACCAAATTTACATTTAAAGGTGCACTATGTAGTATTTTTGCAGTAAAATATCCAAAAAACACTAGGCTGGTGTTATATATTTTGTTCAGTTTCATTGGGACGTTTCAGCATAGCGTTTGAGCGTGTCGCCTGTCAATCGCTTCATATCTGCGTTACCCTCGGTTTTATTCTGCAGAAGCGCTTTTCTCTTAGCAGTGTGAACACAGCAGCGCCGAGCGAACGCACAGAGTAACGTCATAACATAATTTTAAACACTTAAATGTATCTAATATGATTAACAGAGCTGCTTTACCTCATAATCATGATCGGAAAAAGCGAAAGTGCGCGCGCTCGGCGACTGTGTCCCGTCCCATCATAATAAAAGTCCCGGTGTTCGCGAGTATTGTGTTTGTACAACAATCGCTCCAACGGCCGTGCTCAGCTCATAAACACTCGGTCCTGCTCCGCTTCACACCATAGTAACGTTAATAACTGCATCCATGAACATGATTTCTGCCCGAGTCCTATTTTCCACCGGCTGTGAGGTGAAGACCACATGTCCCAAGATACTGCGCTCACACTTTTCATCAAACTACGCCTTTGTTTTGAATAGGCGCCCTCCAGTGGACAGAAAGTTGCATAGTGGACCTTTAATTAAAATATCCACTTATTCTCCACTTACTGTGAACAGAGCCACGCTGAGATGAAAGAAATGTGTTACTTGCACACGTTACAAATAAAATACAATTAAATAAAGTTAAATAAAGTGCCACGCTTCATCCTGAAACCAGCAGTGCATATATTTATTTAAAGGTGCAAAAGGTGGTCTGGGAAATGCTAACTTTAGCCTGCTAGCATTAAAAGCATACAATCCCACCCTCCCTGCAAATCACTGTCCAAAGCCACGCCTCCTCCAAAACACACGGACCAGAAGCGCAGGGGCGTCGGACTGGGGGGGTAAAGGCCGGGTACCGAGTACCCATGGCCCAAGGCAGTGGGGGGGCCCTTAGAAGTCAGTTTTCTATACATACATATACATTAATCAGAGTGTGGCTTATTTTGTTTACGTTTTAAGTGTTTTTTATGATAAAAATGCAATACCCCACCCATTGGTATCACTATGGTGTTTGGTACGGGGGCCCAGCAAGATGGTTTGTACCCAGGGCCCAAAATTTGGTGCTACACAGCTGCAGAAGCGAGATGATCAGAGACAACGTTATTGGATTACATCATGTGTCATTCACTGGCAAGAAAACTTTATATTGCAGTGAGTAACAGTTGGCGATTCTCGATTCTCTCGATTCTGCGAAACGATTCTCGCACTGTCTGCACAGCATGCATGAACACCTTGATGACGTCTGTGTGAACAGGCTGTGCAGTGGTATGCAAACACATGCTGCCTGACAGGGAACACATGCTATAATTTCATTCAGACATTTTATTGTCCTACGCATTCCACAGACAATATAATACATTTAGACCGCTTAACTTAGGCCCCATTTACACTGCATGGTTCAAGTGACCCAATTCTGATTTTTCAAATCTATATTGCCCAGTAAATGCAAATCATATGTCATTGAAAAAGGGATGGAGGCGAATGGCATCAACTCAGTTGGACATGAACTACAATCAAGGGCTCTCCTCTTTTTTTCTCTGCCTCACGAGAGCAATGTTTTGCTGACCTTTAAAGATGCGGAAAGCAAAACATTGAATTATAATTTTGTCTGCATGCATTGCATCGCGTCGTTTTACTTCCTTTTCCGGGTCAGAATGCCTTGGGCTGTTTCGCCAGTGTATAGTGTAAATGCAAATATAGGACACGGGTCACTTTTAAAAGATGATCTCGGCTATAGTCAATCAGAATTGTGCATCAAGACCTGCAGTGTAAATGTGGCCTGTAGTGATTGCTATCAATAGGAGGAGACTTTCAAGTAGCAACTAGCATCTAAAACATTTTCTATATATATATATATATATATATATATATATATATATATATATATATATATATATATATATATATATATATATATATATATATATATATATATATATATATATATATATATATAAACACAAACACACACACAGGCTATATATACATACATACACTGTAAAAAAAATTGTTGGTTTTTGTTGGTTTAACTTAAAAAAGTAAGTAACCTGGTTGCCTTAAAATGTTGTGTTTATTGAACTTAAAAATTTGAGTTGATACCATGAAGGAAATTTGTTCAATAAATAGAATCTCAAAATATTTTTGTATCTGAACCACATAAAAAATGTGATAAATCATGAAAATAGCACTATTTGTCATGTTTCACTGTGTCATCAAAAATAAAACACACACAATTACACAATATGCTTACAAAATCTTTTAATAATATTTTAATAAAGGTTGTCGAATCTCCAAAAATGTTCATTGTATTAACTCAAAATGTTAATTTCAATGAACTCAAAATTTTAAGGCAACCAGGTAACTTTTTTTCTAAATATTTTTTTACAGTGTACATACATATACACATATTGGCTAAGAATATAAAAAAATAGGGCACATTTATGATAATAGAAAAAACTCAAATTTGAATTTGAGTGTTCATGACTTCAGAAAGCCAGGTGAAATTGCTAGTGACAGAAGAGATAGAGCCATCAGTTTCAGCCACACCGTAGAATTCACTTCATTAGGCTGATGATGAGAGAACTGGAACTACTGCAAATAGACCCAGGGTTAAATGAGAAAAGCTGCCAGCAGGACAACACTGCCACCTAGAGCCCATATGCATGTATGCAAAGTGAGGTTAAGGACAGTTTTTATTTTAAGGGGTAGTTTTAGTGCTCTTTCTGGTTGTTTTTGCTCTATGGTAAAGTTAAAGGACACGATGGGTTAGGGTTAGGGTTAGGGTATGGTAAAGGACACGATGGGTCTGACATACAATAAAGCAATGTAGTCAGCACACATGGGCCTCTTTATCAATATTACATGTGCAAAAAATATTTAATGTTTTGTTTTTACAAAAATGCATATAAGATCATGCAATAAATTCTTTGCCAAACCAATTTTACCCATGACCGAATAATGGTGGTGGTACTGGGGTGCCAACGTATGGTGGTCATGTGCTGAGATCACCAAATGGTCCTGACTTTGAGCTCAGCCGCAAAACAAAAACAGAGACATTTGTCCATATGCTACCCATTCAAAACCCATGGGATAAACAATGACAAGAGAAAGACTGGAGTGAAAGGCAATACAAATATAGGCACAAAAATAACTGTGCTGGAGTAGCAGATCAAAGGCAGAGGGTTCGAGCTCTGGAAAACGCTCACAGGTTCTGGTGTTAAAAGCAAAATGTTTTTAGGACAGAAGTATCTCACCTGTGAACCAGATGGTACCAACACATTTGATCAATGAATATCCATGACTTTTTATTTGGCATGGGTTATTAAATTAGAAGTTTTAAACAATATTATACAGCGATTCATATGCTAAATTTCCATTTGTATGCACTGACCCTTAGTTGAAACTAGATCTATACGAATCAAATCTTCAGTATAACAAAAATTGCTTGTAACATTTTTCATTTAAAAAAGGAAATGAAATGAGATTATATTCATGATATTCTATTCCATTATATTAATTTCCATGACTGTGATCATGTCAGTCTTCTCCATTGGCGTGTTTTATGGAAGTAACGAAGGTTACTTCAGGTTTTGAAAGTATACATTTTAAACACGTGTTATGTTTATAACTCATCACAGTTGAGTATTTGCTCCTCTTTAAGGAATTACTTCAGAACAACTTTAAAGGCGAGTTATTCTATTAAATATTTAGTTATTCTATTCATATTAATAATTGCATGTTCACAGCTCTTTAATGTTGGTAGTGGTTCTTTTCTTTTCTTTTCTTTTGATTTGTTTTTATTTTGCTTATCTAAATTTAAGTGTCATTATTTAATTATTAACTTTACATCAATGTGCGTTCCCCCTGCAGTTCCCTTCAAGCTTCAGTTTGGGAAACCCATGGTGGATTTGACCATGGAACCATTAAACCAGCACACTTACCAAATTATGTTTTATTAAAGGTCAGCAGGAGCATGTTCAGTTATTCTAACCATTCAGCAGGAGAGGAGGCATATCATATAAAGCTGACAACTTTCTGTATCCCTCCTCCATCCCTATCCCAGCCAGGGATGGGGAGAGTAGGCTACTTTGCATGAGTTATCCTGTACCCCATCTGATTATATGTAACTAGTGAATAAAGGTTATTTATTGGCATCTAATGAGACGGATCTGAGCAAGTGCCACCCATATCTCAGAAATTGTTTGGCCATGATGATGCTCTATTACCAATGTGAAAGCATCCAATATAGGCTTACTCTTATGCTTACTGCATGTAAAGTTTCACTGGTATATAAAGCATTTATTCAGCTTCATCCAGATGTTCTTTCTTATATGGTTCACAAAAAAGGGAAGAACAGGTAGCTTGAAAAGCCAGACCCAACGTGGGTCTCGCTTGTCATGCTACCTTTTTCACTCCGGTAACTCACCATTGGCAGGGCTCAATCCGAGCAGCGGGATGAACGGTTGTCTTTCAAATTCCCTCTGCACTCAATTGGATAGCGCTACAACCAACCATAGCAACGTAAAGTGGAGCTAGTTGATAAACTTTTCAGTATCCATAGAAACGGCAAAACTCCGAACACATCTTCCCTTCTTAAGAATGATTTCAGTGCCGTTCTTGGAACTCTAGAAACTCTAGAAGACTTGGAGTTAAGCTTTTCTCTGAGAACTCTGAGAACTTTCTCAGAGAAAAGCTTAACTCCAAGTCTTCTAGAGTCGCGGCCAAAGCCGATTCGAAAGACCGCCGTTCTGCCAGCTTTTGTTAACTTTAAATGAAGCATGCGGAACCTCCGCAACTCTGCCTTCATTATTTTAAGCCCGCCCACCAACTCTATACACGATGTGATTGGCCTGACCAGAGTTTGGTTTTTCCAGCTCGCACGTCTATGCGTGCGAGAGTTGCTAGAGGACACTCGCTGCACAAAAAAAGGTATTCTTTAGTATCCCTCTAAACTGGGTAAACCCAGCCTGATCTGCCGGCATATTGATTTCGCCCAGCAACTCAGTCTGGAAACCTGTTAATTTCTACTTGTTGTCTGAATGGTTAAAAAACTATCAAATTGCGTACAGTTTTATTCGAATAATGCTTGTTGATCACGGCTCTTGTGCAGTAGATAATTCAAAGTAGACTCCCCAGAACAATGTTCAATTTTAAATTGAGCTTGGTCTGGTGATAGCCAGACAAGTATCCTTCCTATTTTTTGTCTTAAAAATACACCTTCACTAGTCACTTATTAAATAAATCACACTCATGCCTTCAACACCATCTCACAAGTTCTCACTCACTTGAGAACCAGAATGCTAAAAACTGAGGGATTTTAAAGGCTTGTATTAGCCTAGAAATCTAG
The DNA here is from genome assembly GCF_024679245.1 of Pseudorasbora parva. NCBI lineage: Eukaryota > Metazoa > Chordata > Actinopteri > Cypriniformes > Gobionidae > Pseudorasbora > Pseudorasbora parva. The sequence goes on from NC_090172.1 coordinate 53,710,586, forward strand.
ACGCACCCTAGCGACAGCAAATCTAATCTGCCGCAAGTGTTGTCTAGCAACTCTCAATACACTTCTGAGCTGTAAACGCCAAACTCTGGTCGGGCCAATCACATCGTGTATAGAGTCGGTGGGCGGGGCTTAACATAATGATGACTGAGTTGCGCTTGCGTGCTTCTAGTAAACACAGAAGCTGGCGAACGGCGGTCTTTCGAATCAGCTTTGACCGTGACTCTGGAAGACTTGGAGTTAAAGGGTTACTTCAGCGATTAGCATATGGCTTTGTATCAGTAGAAACCCTGGAGTATATTCAAATGATTGTGCTTTCCACCCTCATATCTGAGACAAGAGATTTATGCATTTCATTTCTGGAAAAATTCCTCCTATGATGCAAATTGCCGATATTTATGATGCCAGAGGGATCCATTTCCGCATGCTTTGAACCCGCGCATGGGGGATGGAGATCACACTCAGAGCTCAGCTCGCAGCTACAGGCACTCATTTAAACGGAGCTATGGTGAGCAATGTAAGTCTTTTAACTTCTCTAATTAATTTCTATGAAAGTTAAGCTTGCAAAGGCATGAACTGAAACGCACCAGACTGAACTCGCGTTGTGAATGTATGCCGCGAGTGTAGTCGCGATTACCTCAGCTCTCATCACGAGAGCTCATCAGCTCATTTATCTCACTCCTGCAGTTAGTGCTCAGTGCTGTGACACTCGCGCGGTGAATCACTCATTATATTGAACAGACACGTTCAGTTTTTAATTGTAGTTTCTTCTCCAACTCAGTCACAGTAATCAAGTATGTGGGTTTGGGAATGGCCTCAGAGCAGCGAAGCATTCTGGGAATTGTAGAAGGCACCAAATTCAAAAATAATTTCACATTTCTACTACATTGATGACCCAGTTTAAATACAGATTCATCTTCCCAGCGCTAAAGTACCCCTTTAAAAAGGGAAGATGTGTTTAAAGTTTTGCCAACCGGATACGGCAAAAGTTTAATCTTTCAACTAGCTCTGGTTGGTTGTAGCGCTATCCTATCGCGTGCAGAGGGAGTTTGAAAGACAACCGTTTATCCCGCCCCTCAGATTGAGCCCTGTCAATGGTGAGTTTCCAGACCAAACATCTTGATGTGGGTCTGGCTTGTCAGGCTAGGCTTGTATCACAAAAGACCACATTTAGCCCATCACCCATCTATTAAAGGGTTAGTTCACCCAAAAATGAAATTGATGTCATTAATGACTCACCCTAATGTCGTTGCACATCCGTAAGACCCCGTTCATCTTCAGAACACAGTTTAATATATTTTATATTTAGTCCGACAGCGTATCTAAGTGTATGCACACTATACTGTCCATGTTCATAAAGGGAATTAAAACATCATCAAAGTAGTCCATATGTGACATCAGTTAGTTCATTAGAATCTCTTGAAGCATCGAAAATACATTTTGGTCCAAAAATAGCAAAAACTACTACTTTATTAAATAAAGATTCAAACGGTCATGAATCAGCGTATCAATTCATGATTCGGTTCACCAATGTCACGTGATTTCAGCAGTTTGACACGCGATCCAAATGATGAATCAGTACATTGGCAGATTTTCTTTTCTTGTTTTATGGAATGTTTTCAGGACAACAGATGTACTAAAAAAAGAAACGTTTTTCCTTCGCATTTTTCGTGTACAGACGTCAACGTTGTCAATACAACCCCCATATCCACAAAAATGACAAAGTGCTGTATTAACCATGCCAGGCTAGTATTTGGCGATGTCACTTTGTAAAGAAAGATTGTGCCTACATACTCAACACAACCGTTTTCACAAATTCAAGTTATATATAAACATACAAAAAAAGATTACATTATCGTTTTAAAAAACTTTGTTTTCAGACCCCCCTGTTCATTATTAGAAAAATGAACGGCCAAAACGCATGAAAATGTTTTGGCCTTGTCATACAGCACAATGCAACGTCAGTGTTTTTTGTTAGTTTCAGTTCGACGCAGTTATCCTTTTCATGTCCAGCACCACGTTGTTTAAAGAGAAAATGCACTCACGTCCATCTGTTCGTCCATAGGCGTGCTGGTTCGAAAACGAGGAGTGTTAAGGCGTATTGTTGGCGCATTGCTATTTTGAGGCAACTGAAAACGACTGCGCCATAGAGCAACCAATGATGCCAGAAGGCCGACCTACTCTCTCTTGATCATCTTTAATCAAACACAGACTCTGTCATGTTACAGCTGTATCGAGTCTTTAAAGTAACAGCGGTCTCTTAGCCTCTCACCCCTGACAGGCTAATGTAACAAACTCCAGTGACCACAGCTCATGACAACAAGCACCAGTTTTGTGCTCGGCTGCCCTCCACGGATACATATTACAGCTGCGGCTAAAAGTTCTGTCACGGCCGCGATTTTGAAAATAGCAGGAGAATGAGGATGACACGAGAGGGGATGTGCACCCTCTGTCCCCTGTCATTCCGCGTTATTGAGAACTTACCGGAAAAATCACCTGAGGGAATCAAAGTCCGTCTGGCTCCCGTCACAATCCACTTAACACAAGCTGATGGCTCCAACACTGAGGCCTCTTTACAATTCTTTCTTCCTTTCTGTCCCACTGTATTATTTTTCACAATATACTTTTCTCACAAATTTTCTTTTTTGACGACGTTTCTATTATTACACTCTTTAAAATAAGGGTTTTATATGGTTTTATAGTCTGATGTCACATGATAATTTTTTTTAAGGTTAAGTGATAAAGGCTGATTTGAAGACCCTATAATGTAACATCAAGAACTTTATAGCACAATATAGAAGCTCAATAAACTTATACAGTGAAAAATGGAAGAAGAAGAAGAAGAAGAAGAAGAAGAAGAAGAAGAAGAAGATGAAAATAAATCTTTGTAAAAAGATTACTTTAATAGCTCAAATTTTCTCAAAACAATGATGAGTTGAATAAATGGAGAATCTTTTGCTTTATTTGTCTCCAGCTTCCCAGATGATTCTGACACTACAGGGAGTGCAGAATTATTAGGCAAGTTGTATTTTTGAGGATTCATTTTATTATTGAACAACAACCATGTTGTCAATGAACACAAAAAACTAATTAATATCAAAGCTGAATATTTTTGGAAGTTTTAGTTTTTAGTTTTAGCTATTTTAGGGGGATATCTGTGTGTGCAGGTGACTATTACTGTGCATAATTATTAGGCAACTTAACAAAAAACAAATTTATACCCATTTCAATTATTTATTTTTACCAGTGAAACCAATATAACATCTCAACATTCACAAATATACATTTCTGACATTCAAAAACCAAACAAAAACAAATCAGTGACCAATATAGCCACCTTTCTTTGCAAGGACACTCAAAAACCTGCCATCCATGGATTCTGTCAGTGTTTTGATCTGTTCACCATCAACATTTCGTGCAGCAGCAACCACAGCCTCCCAGACACTGTTCAGAGAGGTATACTGTTTTCCCTCCTTGTAAATCGCACATTTGATGATGGACCACAGGTTCTCAATGGGGTTCAGATCAGGTGAACAAGGAGGCCATATCATTAGATTTTCTTCTTTCATACCCTTTCTTGCCAGCCACGCTGTGGAGTACTTGGACGCGTGTGATGGAGCATTGTCCTGCATGAAAATCATGTTTTTCTTGAAGGATGCAGACTTCTTCCTGTACCACTGCTTGAAGAAGGTGTCTTCCAGAAACTGGCAGTAGGACTGGGAGTTGAGCTTGACTCCATCCTCAACCCGAAGAGGCCCCACAAGCTCATCTTTGATGATACCAGCCCAAACCAGTACTCCACCTCCACCTTGCTGGCGTCTGAGTCGGACTGGAGCTCTCTGCCCTTTACCAATCCAGCCACGGGCCCATCCATCTGGCCCATCAAGACTCACTCTCATTTCATCAGTCCATAAAACCTTAGAAAAATCAGTCTTGAGATATTTCTTGGCCCAGTCTTGACGTTTCAGCTTGTGTGTCTTGTTCAGTGGTGGTTGACTTTCTGCCTTTCTTACCTTGGCCATGTCTCTGAGTATTGCACACCTTGTGCTTTTGGGCACTCCAGTAATGTTGCAGCTCTGAAATATGGCCAAACTGGTGGCAAGTGGCATCTTGGCAGCTGCACGCTTGACTTTTCTCAGTTCACGGGCAGTTATTTTGCGCCTTGGTTTTTCCACACGCTTCTTGCGACCCTGTTGACTATTTTGAATGAAACGCTTGATTGTTCGATAATCACGCTTCAGAAGCTTGGCTATTTTAAGACTGCTGCATCCCTCTGCAATATATCACACTATTTTTGACTTTTCTGAGCCTGTCAAGTCCTTCTTTTGACCCATTTTGCCAAAGGAAAGGAAGTTGCCTAATAATTATGCACACTTGATATAGGGTGTTGATGTCATTAGACCACACCCCTTCTCATTACAGAGATGCACATCACCTAATATGCTTAATTGGTAGTAGGCTTCCCAGCCTATACAGCTTGGAGTAACACAACGTGCATAACGAGGATGATGTGGTCAAAATACTAATTTGCCTAATAATTCTGCACTTCCCTGTATTGTTAACATTTTTGTCCATACAATTTTTATGTTTTTGAAAGAAGTCTCTTTTGCTGCTTTTATTTGATCAAAAATACAATAAAAATAGTAAATATTACTACAATTTAAAATAGCTTTAAAATAGTAGCCTACACATTTACCATCCATCGCACACCAGTTGGTCATAGATAGGTGCACAGGACAAAGGATAAACATATCCAAAAATCTAAACAAACAAAAGGAAATCCCACACACTATCATCACTTGCAATAAATCCAAAACTTAAAAATTGTAGATTTTTTTGCAAGTATTGATAGTGCGGGATTTCCTTTTGTTTGTTTAAAATATTTTAAATTTATTAAATTTATTCCTAATGCAAAGCTGAATTTTTAGCATCATTACTCCAGTCTTCAGTGTCACATGATCCTTCAAAAATCATTCGAATATGATTAATTGCTTCTCAAGAAACATTTCTTATTGTTATCAATTTTGAAAAAAATTTTTTTTTCAGGATTCATTGACAAAAAGAACAACATTTATTTGAAACAGATATCTTTCGTTACATTATATATCTTCATTGGCACTTTTGATCAATTAAAAAGGTACACTTTGTAACTTTTAGCCCGGTTAAAAAAAAAACTGCATGCATTTTGCCGAAGAAAAGGTTGGTTTTGCTTTGGCTCTGAGTGACCGTGCGGATGAATATGGTTCTCTCTCATAACTAAAGAGTGAGAGATTATCATACTGTTCATAAAACATTCACTGTCAGGAATAAGAGATATATCCAGTTTAGATGGAAAGGATCTCTAGCTGACTACTGCAGCTTTTTCATAGTTTGTGCTTGCTATCTAACAGTCATTTGAAACGCAGCAAACTGGCAGCTCCAGTAACATTCATAACCATGAAAACATTTCTCTTGAATTCTGTCATGGAAACTATCATGTATAAAACGCTTAATAATCAATAAAAAATGAATACCTATATTACCTGGTCCAACCCGGTTTGGAAGGCAGACGTCATCTCCTGGCAAGACGCGGAAATTCATTCAGCACGCTACTTTCACAGTGCATTATGGGTAATCTCTGGCCGTTGAGCATACATCAGGGGCACGTTCAAGCTCAAGCCAGTGCGCAGCATTTTGCTATGTTTGGAATTTTCTGGAAACGGTGTGCAACAGGGTTTGAGATATACTTTTTCTCTTGTTCGACTAATGTATTAAAATGTCAGCCCAATCAGCAGCAACCTGTAAATAAACCATGCAGTATTAAAGAGACAGCTCGCACAATGGGTCTAAGGAAAGTCGTTTACAAATGAGTCCACTGCAGCTTGGTTTCCGCAACAATTGAAGATATTAGAAGACATGTTTGTTGTAAGAGTTAGTAAAAATATAGCACAACAAAAGAAATGCGAGCCAAATGTTGCATCACAATAATTAGGAACCGGTTTCCACAAATCCCATTTCAGTCAATTGGGATGTTCTCTTTTATTCAGGACAGCAAGGGCAGTGACTGTAACATTAAGAGTATTTTGCAGTATTAGGCTTGTTTGAGATGCGCCTTGCCTCGCCTGAAATAAAGGCGAGACTAGGCGGCTGCAGTGAGGGGAGGAGTGAAAAAAGAGCAGGCAAGCCGGACAGTTCTCTCCTCTCGTAGTGGATCAGACACCTGCGAGATCAGTTGCAGATATCGCGGGATTCACACTCGTGCGCTCTGTTGCTGATAAACTGGATGTAATTTAAGTTCTGTTGCTTTTATATGAAAATAAATATTATGAACAAGACACCCAAAGTTTTTGTTATTTATTTCCTTTCAAAAGGCCTGTTTATCAAGCATTTTTATTTTAATTACACACATGTTTTTATATATTTTTATTAATATGACAACAATCACATAACCCACAGAGAGATCGCACTGTCCGAGAGTTTGGGAATATTCACACATAATTTATACACATTAAAACATGATATCAGAGTTTTAAAATCAAATATTTTAGAAAGCAGCCTTACATCACGGTTATTTAAACCAATGAACATTAAGCTGTGTCGTCAGCAAGTCGTTTCCCATCATGCTTTTGTTCAGCGCAGTCGGTGAAGAGCAACTGCGCTCGACTGCAGAATCCGACACGTCCGCCTCGCCATCGCGAGAGATTTTTGACATACGTCGGCATGACATCAGAGCAAGGCGGACCGCCCTCGGACACATTTCTAACCGGCATGCATCTCGCGTTGATCACCAGTGATCGGTTCTGCGCAGATTTTGCTCATCTCAAACAAGCCTATTGAGAATGAGGACATACGTCATGGTAGCTTGCTGTCATGTGATAAATTGGGCGGTGTTTGGGCCCGTCCACCATTTTGGGATCCGACACTATCGGTTGCCAGGGGCAACACTGTAAAAGCGATAAAGAGATCGGAGCAAGTTAGACGGCTTGAGGAATTATCACGTCGTTTAAACGGAGAAATTTTAAAATGGAAAATAAAAAGAAATAGTTAACTAGAATAGAAATAGAATAGAAATTGCTACCAGCGCCAGGCAGAGGTAGCCTATTTAGAGGAGCTGGATGATATCAAAAAATGTCAATCCATACGAGCTGCCTGCAGCAGAATGGAACAAAGACCTAACGTACGCTTTAACTTACTACCTTGCACGTTCCTGAAATGTTTCTATATGTTTTTTGTGCATTCTGAATTATAAATAAATATATCTCCCTACTATCCTGCAACAGTCTAGTGCTCGTCCTCTCATTAACAGTGTTTTTCTCATACTGACCATATTTTATACCTGATGACAAGTTTACATTTCTAAATGAATTTAACTAATAAAAAGGAACGCTTGTGTGCGCTGGTGCTTTTAGTCCAGTCTTAAGTAGACTAAATGCTCAGTACGTACTGTTAGAGGAAAATGACAGTCAAGCTAGGTCTAATATTAATCATTTTGGCATTAACATGTAAATTACATAGAATAAAATTATTGACAATGAAAAATGACAGAATAGTTTTCAAAATGTTTAATACAAAAAAATAAAGGATCGTGTTCATCAGATGTCAACAACACACTCCAGCATCGCGGCACTAAGACGATGACTGACACCCTGCTTTGGTGAAATAATGGCGTAAGTTTACCAGCACCTGCTTTCTCAGATCGGCTGGGGTGGATTAAAACTTCATGTTCCATTGAGTTTGGAAAATTATGTACATGGTAATCATCAGAATATCTTTTCTCCAGCCTCTGTCCGAATCCAATATCCCAAAATGGCGGAAGGGGGCGGGGCATGGTGTCCAGACGACATCTCATTCTCAATTAAACACACATTTATACCGATTACTCAGGCTCTGAAAAGAACACAAACAATAACCTCGGCTGCGTTCTGTCGCGCAACTTTTCTCCGTTTACAGATATACGAGACATAGCTACACAGGTGATTTCCGCGAAAATCATCCTGCCAGGTCTTTATAAACAGGTATAATATGTGAATCAGGGTAACACAATGGACTGATGATGCATTTACTCATTATTCAAATTTTGTTAATTATGAACAAAAAATAATAGGCCTACCTTTAATATAGCCTACATAATATACCTTTAATGCACCCTTGCTAAATAAATGTATAATTCTTAAAAAAAAAAAAAAAGTACAGTAATGTATTTGTCAGTGGTTCCACAGTTTGCATGTGTTAGATATTTCAATATTAGCTCAAACATTTCTTATTAAATTCCTATTTTATGACATTAATTTTATAGCTCTAATATCTGAGGAATAGTTGAACCTCCATTAGTTCTCCTGTAAGAATATTGAAGAATCTTTAGGAGACAACTGTTGTTGACAAGCACTATTGTTAAGAATGCAATTAGTATCTGAGATCTACAAACGCCGGTCTGGATTCAGCAGGCTGCCACTGAGGGCAATGCCAGCAGGACTGTGCTGTAAATATGATCCAATTCTCTGGGGATTATTAATTAACATGACACTCAGAGCAGAGTGTGAGTGTGTGGGGTGTTTGAGAGCAGATGTTTGCTAGAGGGCATCTTTCATTTCATATCTACACATGAAATGCTGCAGAGAGAGAAATACAGAAAAGTGCCACGTTCAGGAAATATTGTCCTATTTATCATGTTTGTTTTGCACTTATTTTTTTATTCATGTTATAATGATTAACGGATAATTAATTAAACTGCTATTATTAAGGGATAAGTTAAAACAAAATAGAAAGTATAAAGATTTGCTTTGTATCAAGGCATCATTTTAAATATGCACCTAATTGTGTTGGACTTGGTACAGAGAGAAAATGCAAAGAGGAACATAATAAGCACTTGTTGTCTTTTAATCAATTCGATAAAATCAATTAAATGAACCATATATTTCGGACGAACACAATGATTTTATGTGCTCATGAATAGCTAATTTGTCTTCATTTTTCCCTACATTGTTTTGTGGAACAGGACAGGAAGAGATGATTAATAATTATAATTTCTTTGCTATCCCAATAAATTGTAGATTCATTAAAAAGAGACATTATAAAGCGGAATGTAATAGGAACTTTGTTGACGGTGACCCTGGGAATAATTTGACATTTTAATGTCAAATCATGTTTTTTTAATAACATGTTTAATGATGGTGGAATGTCAACCTTCCATACCATCTTAATTAAACCACTGAGCTTACTAATAAGGGAGTACACTTACGAAAATAAAGTTTCATGAAAATCCTCATTTACTAAATAGCAAAATAACTAGAATTTACTGAAACCACCTAGCAACACACTAACAACCGCTCAGAATACCTTAGTAACCCCCTAGCAACATCCTGACCAGCACCATGACAGTAAGTTTTGCCTGTGCAAACATCACTCACATTGTCAGAAAACTATTAAATTATAGCACGTGATATTTCATGGAATGTATCATTCGGTGAAACCAACAACTTTGAAACTTTAACTTTTTCCACAGCACTGAATAACGTGTAATACCTGGAGAAGACAGCGTTTCTGTAATTTTCCATACTCATGAGCAGAAGGGGTTCAGTTTTGCTTTAGCGTCTGGTGCCGGATTAAAGTCTGGAGATGAGTGCATAACTCTATGAGGTATTCATACAGTCTCTACAGGAAGGTCAAGAATAATTGGATTATCTTAAAACACCTGATGCCTGAATAGATGCAATGATGTCAGGGGAAGTAATGCTATGCCGTTTTATTCCTTATTAGGACATATTACAAAATTCATGAATCCTTTTCTTTTTTAAAGAGTTTTACTTTGCTAGTCTAGTGAATGTAACGTATTCCTTAAACAAAAACTATTTTCTCTTGTCCTTCCTCTCCACAAATACAAAGAGATAGAAACAGACACACACACATGTAGACAGGGGCCCTTCTGCCTTTTTCACAAGCCATTAGCTCCTGGAGCTACATCAGAAGGCTGGAGGAGACGAGCAAACATTTCAGCAAGACGCAGATGTCATGATCAAAAGTCAGAGAAGTTGCTCTGAGCTACAGGGAGGATCCGTGTGTCAGATGTGTGTGTCAGATACAGAGACAGAAAAATAGCCACGCTCCGCATAGACTTCAGTCAAAATATCTTCATGCACTGGAAAAAAAAAGCCTTACTCTGTATTTTTGTCTTGTTTTCCTGTACTAATATCAAAATCTTAAATCAAGATACATTTACTTGAGAAGAAAAGGGTATATTTTTCTCTTGATATAAAAAACGGTCTACATTTAGCAATATAGCAGGTGAATTAGCCTATGTATATGATATAAATGCTGATTTTTAGAAGGCAGACTGAGGGGGTGAATGGGAATATGTTTGTGTAACATTAGCACACTTAGCTGTTGAGCTGTAGTCAAGCAAAAGGCTTGTATCACTGTTATGTGTCCGACGTTGTAAAGATTGTGTATTGTACAGCGTTTACTACCGTAAAGTTGGTCGAGGGGAGCTCTGAACTGGTGCGAGTGAGTGGAGGTGGGGCTAATTGGCATATTCATAGATCAGTGTATACTAAATGAAACAATAGTTACATTTAAGCTATTTTTTTTTAAAACATTCACAGGAATTTGTTTATATATTTAGGCTATATATCCTATATATTATTAAATATATCATTCTGGTGATCTTTTTAAATTATTCAAACTAGTCAAATGATTGACTACATGGGAACTTGCAAAAATACCTGTACTAGTTCTTCACTATATTACCCAAAGTATATTGGGACTCCCCTCCAAATCATTGAATTCAGGTGTTCCAATCACTTCCATGACCATGGGTGTATAAAATCAAACGCCTATAAACATGCAGACTCCTATAAACATTTTTGAATGAATGGGTCACTCTCAGGGACATCTCAGTAAATTCAAGCATGGTTCTGTAATATGTTGCCACCCGTGCAATAAGTCTGTTCATGAAATTTCCTCTCTACTAAATATTTCACGGTCAACTGTTAGTGGTATTATAACAAAGTGGAAGCAATTGGTAACAACAGCCACAAAGCGGTAGGTCCGATAAAATCAAATAGCGGGGTCAGCGCATGCTGAGGTGCACAGTGTGCATAAGTTGCCAAATTTCTGCAGAGTCAATTAAATGTCCGACTTCACGCCTCAGTAAGTTCCAGGTTTACATTGACCACATGATGTCACCACCACACAATGAGAGCAAATTGGTTTTTGTGTCAACTATGGAATAAAATTAGCCTGGATGCTAGCCGAAATTAGCCCGGCCCACAAATTTTTAGATCGGGCGGTTCGGTCTGGCCTCAATCCATAGAGGAGTAATTATCCCCGAACAGAAACTGTTCGGACCAATTAAATCATCAGGGCGGGCTTTAGACGATGACGGACAGATGATCAACAGTAACGTAATCATGCACGTCATCAAAGGGGCTTGGATTATATTTGTTAGAATCCTAAACGGAGAGCTTGTTTGTATATGCATTCACCTTCACAATTTCTCTCAGAAATGATGATCATGTTGGGTACTCTGTGTATCATTAAATTATTTAGTTTTTTACAACACCGGCAAAGATCGTGTATTCCAGCCTGATTTCAGCTCGCGTGCAGACAGGGTTGCCAAGCTTTTACAACAAAACCCACCAACTACTAGCACTAGCCCTAAACAATAGCTTCTCGGGGGGATTCTCCGGGGAAAAATTGCGTTTGGGGGGTAAAGTGTGTGTTATTTTGGCAAGGTTGCCTGCTAAAATTTGCACTCGTGTCTATATATCACATAACAGTCGCTTCAACCCGCGGACATAGAAAACAACCCGCGGAAAAAAACACGGACTTCTACAGCAGTGTTATTTTCTCTCTAACTTGCCTGATTTCCGGAATATTGTATATAATTTGTGTTGGGTGTCAGGGAGCCACTAAAAATATGCGGGAGACTTCCGGGAAAGGGGGGATGTCTGTTTATATGGTAATACACAAATGTGTGCTGCAAAAACAGCTCGCCCTTTTACAGCATATTTAGTTCACAAAAGTGGTTGTGACCTAAATATGCATTTCATTTAAAATAATAAAATGCTAAAATACAGCATTAGTTCAGCAAATTCAAATTCAAAACACACAGCGGTAGTAACACACACCCAAGCTCAGAGGATCCCACTTTGACTCATTTTGAGTCTGAATTGTGAATTCTCGTTCTGACCAGATAATTAAAATAATTAAAAAACTATTTAACAGGTTATTAAAAAAAAGATTCAGCTCTTCTCGGAGCAGTTGACGATTGTCAGTTTAGCGAGGAATTACATTTTTATGAAATGTAGTGGAGTACAATATTATGCTTTGAAATGAAGTGAAGTAAAAGTTTCCCAAAGTAAAAAAATACTCAGATAAAATACATATCCTAGGTTAATAGGCCTACTTAAGGTACCGTAATGAAGTAAAAATATTTTGTTACTGCCCACCACTGGTTAGGACTCACTATGTAGGCAGTAGACACTTTCTTGCAAAATATTTTGTATGTATGTCTGTTAAAATCATAAATGTTTAAAGTTGTGGCCTAGCAGTTGGCATGTGCACACAACACACATTGAGCTAAGGGAAAAGTAGGTTTGAATTTATCCTTTGATGGGATTGAAAAAAAAACATGATGCCTTGATTCTGTACTTTTAGTAATTATTTACCGTTATCTCTCTACTTTCATTATCAACAAAATGACAATAGCTAAAAGATAATGTGAATGTTATGACAAAATGTATGTCCATTTATGTCTGGATGATATTCATCATCATTGGAGGGGTGAACAGAATCAGCTGCTGCTAATTCCCTGTTTATTCCCACATAAAATCTGTATCACGCACACACACATAGACCAGATGGTTCATTTGTAGCTTCCAGATTTTGCAAAACTGGCACAGAGCCAACTGGGTCATGCATGCACACACAGAAAAGGGAAAAAATGGCACTATTTCTTCATTAAGACACACGCACACTCTCCATCCTTGCATTTCCCACTGCTGTCATAATATATCTGCTATCTGTCATGCACTATGAGGTGTTGAATGCCCCTAAAATTAATTTGCCCCCTGCTGAGCCTCTTGATTGTAAGAATGCTGAGGTCAAAATGATATTCAGATTAATTTTGTTGATAGGAAGAGGGTGTAAGCTGTCATGGAATAGAGAAACTCTGCCCTTAGAGAACATTGAAAATCAAGTGTGTCTTCATAATTGATTTCTCAGTGTGCAGACAGAAATGGAGACCTTTGGGTAAGAAGGGGCAAGTTCATTCTTTTATCCTCTTGACTCTTTTAACATTTGTTGTGAAGAGGCGATGTGATGCTAGACCTTTTTGTGAACATCCAGCTAATATTGCTTGCTCAGTGTAAGTTTATTATTCAGTAGGCTAATATTATCAATTCAACTCTACTGACACGTGTTCAGGGTAACAGATTACAAGTAACGTGAATTATATAATCAGATTACTTTCCCAAGTAACTAGTAAAGTGTAACATTACTTGTATATTTACAAAAAATATTGAAGTTACTTTTTCAAACAAAGTAATGCCAGTTACTTTACTTTCCCATTTATTGACTGACAACTCTTCTGGGGGGGGGGGGGTAAAATGCTGTTTCATGCATACTGAGCTTTTTACACTGTTAAAGACTTGGATTCCCATCGTAAACATAGACAAAGTTTCAAAAACTAATGTTGGACGTTTGATGGAGTATTTCTGTGTTAAAAATACTCCTTCCGGTTTCTCACAAGTTTCGGAGAGTTTTTTTCGAGTATGGGTCGGCTTGACGTTAATAGACCGGAAGGTCCTTGTATGGGCTGTACGGGCTCTTCTCCCGGTAGGGTGCGCGAGAGGAAATGCACGCCCATAAACACTCTCAGCTGCAGATCCAGTCGTCGCTGTAGTCCGCGCCGCGCTCCACTTTATTCCTATGGGTGACATCAAGCGACTTCAACTCTTCAGCACAGCATTCCGGGAAGGCAGCGCTGCATTTGAACCGATCGTTTCAGTCGCGTCGCAAAGTGGATTTCCACGGTCACTGCTGTCACAGGACTTCACCAAATCATACCCAAGAAGTGTGTTTTTGATGGAGCGGTCCCAGCGATAAAGGTTCGGTCCTGCTTTGGAAGCAGGCGGTGAGTAAAACTGCTTCAAATGTCTCTGCTGTTGGCTATCGTCACATGAGTAAACATCAGTAAACGACACGATCGCGTGCTTCGTCATCAAAACGTGCTAATGGTTACTCCATTGTTATTCTACACTCTAAAAAATGCTGGGTTAAAAACAACCCAAGTTGGGTTGAAAATGCACCGACCCAACAATTGGGTTGTTTTAACCCAATGGTTGAGTTGTTCTTACCCAGCAATTGGGTTGTCTTAAGCAACATTTAACCCAACCACTGGGTTAAAACAACTCAACCACTGGGTTAAAACAACTCAACCATGGGGTAAAACAACTCAATTGTTGGGTCGGTGCATTTTCAACCCAACTTGGGTTGTTTTTAACCCAGCATTTTTTAGAGTGTATGTCTTCTAGTCTGACGTGCAAAACCGTTTTGCTTGCTACTGCTAAGGTTTAGTCGCATACAATAGTCCATAAACCGAATCATGTCCTCATAAACTGCGAGTAAACACAGAAATGTCGATAGCCATGGGTTTCTCCACGCTTGAGGACGTCACCGCTTTGTTTGCACTCATTCTTTAGCTCCGCCCACTCGATACGCCTCCAGGCGCTAATTTTTTTCTGGAAAGACTCGGTACAGCCTATATTTCTTTTATAAATATAATACAACTAAAGACTTTTCGGAGATATGAAGGATGCAATACTACTCAACTACTAATATTAATGGAGACCTTAATTAACACCCCCCCCCCCCCCCCAACATGATGTTTATTGGAGCTCCAGACTAAGTTCCAGGTTGCGTGGATTCCTATTGCAAATTGCATGATTTGAGGTATTTATTCATGTCCTTAAAGGGACTGTATGCAAGAAATGTATTTCAATTAATCATAAAATGGCCCTGATATGTCACTAGACATTAAGAAATCATGTTCATTTCAAATACTTATATGACTGACAACAGTAGTCCGGCCAGGATATTGTAATTTAAAAGTTGTTGTTGCAGCCCTCAACTGATGTTGATGTTGTCATATTGTGTTTTGGCCTGAAGCTCCGCCCTCCACCTATCGACCAATCATGAAGTCAGTAGTGTTTCTGCATCCGGGTTGCCAGATCTGCTCTAGTTACCACAGCTGCGGCTACAAACGCTCCTGCTGATCCTGCAGCCTATCTGGCAACCTCGAATCAGAGGGAGGCAGAGAGGGGATACACCTGCTGTACCAGTTTTGGTCACAATCTTACATACATTTCCAAGGTAGGTAATTTTGGAGAAGGCTCTCAATAGTGAGCTAGCGCTGAATGCATTGTAAACGCACCATCCCTTCAGAGCGTCTCCAAAGCCACAACTCCAAAATATATGAGCGTGCACAGCAAGAAGCAAAACAAAAGCGTCATGAGAGACAGCGTTAAACTACCTCATGTCTCAAAGCACATAACATCATAAACATAACTTATGAACATAAACAACTTAAAGAGCACTGACCTGTACCACCTAACTGCTGCAGATTTATTTCAGGATTGATAGTGTGGCCATTGAAACACATTCATTTGAGCCGCGAACCACTCAGAGTATTACTCCACAGGTTTCCATCTCTTCCAAATTACGATAGCCATAGCATGAGCGCAATATAAGCTTATTATTTTGGTTCAGGAGGAGCTGTAAAAGGCGGCTGCTGTTTCAGTTACGGTGCCTGCATGATTTCGTGTGATGTCTGCTTGAGCATGCATGAAAATACATGCCTTGAACGAATGCAATGATTGGACGAACATTTTATGGTGTTAAGCCTTTTTTTTTTTTTTTTTAGACCACTTAACTTAAAAATTGTTATCAGGATTTAAAGAGAGTTTCAACCAGCATAAAAAAAATAATTCTGGAACAAATCGCCTACCTTTAACACAAACTGAATGAATCCCATATAACCTAGACTGGATCTAAGCCCTGGTTTGAAATAAAATAATCATTTTGATGGAACAGCCCTTCATATTCATGGTAAATCCACTGAAGACTCACTCTGTGCCGAGTACAGTGGATGTCACCCTCATAAATGTCCTCGCGACACTGACTTTAAGAGAAGTGACCCGCTCTCACAGCGAGTGGTGCCTGAACTGCTGGACCAGAAGAATCCGCAGTGAAAGTATTGGGCAACTTTAGCGTCCACCCTGCTGGGCCCTGCCATTTCGCCCACGGGGCCAGAGCCCCAATCGGTCAGGGGCACTTTATGTGGCTGCACTCATGGGGCTGTGGACAGGGAGTCATAGCAGGCACAACAAACAAAAGCAGAGGAAGGATTTCATGGGTTGTGAAGATGTCAGATGGGTGCCAGAGGTCTGTGGACTATAATAAACACTGCCACTAGAAATAGATTCATTCTCACATCATAAGGTCTACATTCTTTATTTTTCACAAAAAAATTATATATATATTATATATATATATATATTATATATATATATATATATATATATATATATATATATATATATATATATATATATATATATATATATTGCATATAATATATATATATATATATATATATATATATATATATATATATATATATATATATATATATATATAATATTGCATATATAGGTTTATTTATCATTTTTTGAATGTTAGATTCATTTGACAGCACCAATACAGCTGGAAAAATACTCTGAAAAAAATTAAGAGAGCACTTAACATAGAGAAATCAATGGTAAGCAGTCTCTTACACTTTTTTCCAGAGCTGTAGTGTATTTCACAGAAGGATTTTTTTTGCCAAATTCTCAAATTTTATCATATTAAGAAAAATATTAATCTCACATGTATCTAGAGTTCAGAAGAGAACAGTGTGTCAATGACAACGTTTGTCATCCTTTGCCAAGATAAAACGTTTGTCATCAAAATTCAGAGATCGTATGAACTCAAACATTTATTAAAATATTAATAAAATCATGATACTCCTGTAAATCACTAATTGCCTCGTTTATTTTAATTTCCAATTTAAAGCTATTTTAATAAAATAATTTATGATAAATATTTTAGACAAACATAACAGAATGTCATATCAAGGTAACTTAAGCTAAGAGCAGACACTTTTATCTGAGGAGAACAAAAGACCAACCTTTGAGCAACAATAAAAGTGTTCCATAAGGTATATTAAATATAGGCCTACCACTTATGTCTGTAAATGTAGGCCTACATCTGTATCACACTTTTAGGTTAAGATGTTCCTCATTAAAAAATAAAAATCCCGCACTAACTTGCAACTCTGGCTTCACTCCAGGTAAGTTATATTATGGGCATTACAAATATTCTGAGCCTATTAAAATGTTTTTCTCATTGAAGAACGGCTTCATTTAAACAGCATGCACCTAGATTCCCTCTAATTATAAATGAACTGTCTGAAGTGTAGGTGTGTGCACTGAGGGGAACATTAAAATGTATAATAATTGAATCAAGGCATGAGAGCAGAAATACTAATGTGGGACAATCTCTCTGAATCTATTTCATTTATTTTAGTAAAGTTAAGCATATAAAAAGGTGGTTCGGATTAATGTTATTAAAAGACTAAAATAAATAAATTAATAATTCAATTATATAAATAATTATTTAATCATTTATCCTACACGACGTGGGTCATTCCCACGTTACTCACAGTGAACAGTCCTCTAGCGTCGCCTACTGACCGAAACTTTCAGAGCAGCGTCACTTTGCTGGTCAAGCCTCAAGAAATGATGAAAGAGCAATTTCAAGCAGTTAAAAGAGAGAAGAGAAATGTACTGCTCGTTAAGTCTTCAACCTTGATTCTGAGACGGTGGGAGTAGAAGTATGAGAAAAGTAGCAACATCCGGTTTGTGAAGGAATCGTCTTGTGAGTCGGATCTTTCTATGAATCGTACATGGCTGTCTAATTATATGATAGTAAAAAACATTTAAAAAAGAACATAATTATTTTAAAACTTAGAGCATGGGAGTCTCGCTAAACAAGTAAATTCAATTTCAAAAGGACTAAAAACCCTGCTATTAACAAAATAAATACATCTTTTCTCTCTTACCCATTATTTTTAAGGACTGTATTAGAACCCAGTACATTCCAGCATTATTTTTTGCCAGTATAGATAGACCTGAGAATAATTTCATATCAAGTTAGATACATTTCACATTCAGTCCCTCTCTCTGATTCATTCTTGCTGTTTAGAGGAAAACATGGTTCACCGCGTGACCCATCTGTGACACTTGTCATGTATAGGATAGTTTAGCTTCCCCTTCGTCTCTGATCCTGAGTGAAAGGAGATGAAGAAGGGGGAATGTCTGCTCAGTCAGAAAATGTGTTGTGATTATAACGCAGCTCTTGTATCCTCTCTCTCCGTGATGTGTCCTGAAGACACCTAACATCTCTTGCAAAGATTTGTTGACCTTGAATTCATGCAGTCATGAATATTGAATGCAAAAATGTGTTTGATATTACAAGGAATAGAAATTAGTCTAGAAATAAAATCAGCCATTATTTACTCCCCCTCAACAAAGTTGTTCTATCTAAACATATCTAGTATTCTGGCTATATTTTTCATTGCAATGAGGATTGATCCCAGCTAACTTTCACTAACGTTCTTTAAAGGTTATGTACAGCAAATATTAGGACACAATGTTCTTAATGTGTACTTAATATGTACCTAATGAATGTTATTTTAATGTAAAGAGAAAACATTGTAAGAAAACGTTCATGGAACATCCTAACAATGTTATTTTTTACTTGAACATTCTTCAAAACATTTTGTCAGCTGGGATCAACCTCCAAAATAAAAAAAGCACCATCAGAAAACTATTTAAAACTAAATCTACTTGAGTACTCAATAAGTTGAAATAAACCTTTTAATGAATAATTTATTTAATTCAGAAAAAATGTCTAAATGATTTGGACTGATCCAGTTTTCAAATAAGTGAATACAAGATGATTTTAGTTTGTTCCTCATTCAAAGTTATGTTATGGGTTCAGAAGACTTGAAATATGGTGAATGAATCATAATGACTCGTATATAATATTATGCATTATGTATGTAATAGTTTTTATGATTCTTTATAAAAAATAAAAAATAAATCTTTGGTCCCCCATTTTTGCAATTGAAAAAAGCTACTAGTACATTTTTTTATTTTTCCTTTGTTTTCAGCAGTCAAGACAGGATTTGAGCAACATAAACATGAAGAAATTATGCTTTATCATGGAAGTATTTTGGTAGAAATTATGGTTAATATTTCCTACATTTGTTTAGTGTTGCAGTACCAGGTACTGTACAGGAGGACCTCTGGGAAGCACTGGTGTATTTGACCGGCAGGTTAGCATGGCAAATGCGATTAACGTTAATATCTCTGACTGATTACCCTCTCTGTGAACTGCGCAGGCATTAGCCGCACTAACTCAAACCGTCCCTGTGTAATCAACAGCCAGCGTGAATGAAAGATCAGTCATTAGCATTAGCAGTCCGGGTGTGAACCGTGATTATGGGAGTTCTCTCAGCCCATTGAGTGGCCTACTCTAGTGTAGTCGACTGTGTGAGATCAGGGCAAGACTCCTCACTGGTGCATATGCCTGCGTTTAACGCTCCAACCTGCTTCCACATGGTGAGTTTACACGTCCCCTGCAATGAAGGTGCCTTGTCTATGTGGATATTGAACGTGTGTGTTTGATGATTGTGCATTGGGGGTTAATATCAGTAATCAGTGTAGTGCAAACAGTCGGGGTATAACTAGGCCTGACGAGTGGAACGGTGTTTGATAGAGTCTAGCGAAGTATTACAGGCAGGCTCTGTGGATGTATTTGCTGATGTTTGGGGAAATTGATTTAAAACGTAACACCAGCCATCAGGTAAAAACTTTATTTTTTTATAGTATAACATTTTATAATTCAAATTATATTTAAAAAAGGTTGCTGCATTTTTTGCATGGATGCATTTCATGCCACCTGTTTGAGTTTAACAATTAAACTTTACTCGCAATCATGTTGTTCCAAATCTGTATGACTTTCTTTCTTCTGTGGAAAATAAAAGATGATATTCCGAAACTAAATGGGGTCCAAACATTGGAACCCACCGACTTTCATTTCATGGACACACACACACACACACACACACACACACACACACACACACACACACACACACACACACACACACACACACACACAAGCTTCTTTAGAATAAAGAAAGTCATTGGTTTGGAATAAATTATGACGGAATTTTCAGTTATTGCGTGTTCTGTAAAAAGTGATCAGTTGACTTAACTTACATTTTTTAGGAAACCTATTTTATTAAGTAAATAAGTGTAAAAAAATATTCCACAAATAAACTTCATGCATAATTTAAAAATTAAGTTATGTGAACTTGACAATTCCACATAACTTATTTTTTTCTATTACACATTGTTTATTTACTTAATATTAACGGCTTTACTCAATTTTTGAAGTTAAGTCAACTGATCACTTAACAGCGTACACTGTAAAAAAAGGGCAAATTTTCAACTTTTGCAGTACAATCAACTGGGATGTTTAAGTTATTTCAACTTAAAGTATGTGAAACTGATTTAAAAAAATGAGTTACATCTTGTATAACTAATAAAAAAAGTTTAAAATTTCTTAACTTATTTTGATGAGTTAAAACAATGTAAAACATATGTTGTCATAACTTATTGAACATTTAATTTTTTACAGTGTATTTGCTGGGAAACAATACATAATTAAAGCATCTGTATGAATTGCAAATTGAGATTATAAAATGTAATAAATCTTTTAATTTTTAGAGTACACTCTAAAAAATGCTGGGTTGTTTTAACCCAATGTCGGGTCAAATATGGACTAATCCAGCAATTGGTTTATTTTAACCCAGCTATTGGGCTGTTTTAATCCCGCGGTTGGGTTAAATATTTGCTTAAAACAACCCAATCGCTGGGTTAAAACAACCCAATTGCTGGGTTAGTCCATATTTGACCCAACATTGGGTTGTTTTTTAACCAGGATGTTTTTTAGAGTGTACAATGTCTAGTGTTGAGTTCATAACATTTGACCCTGCAAGAGAACTCAAAAAAATTATTAAATAAAAAAATTAAACAAAGATGTAATTTTCCCTTTAGCCAATCCCTTTTTACGTCACTGTAAATTACTTTGAATGCAAATATATCTTTAAAGCAGATCTGAGATCTTGCTTTCTTGTCTTTTTAAAATAGGTTTATTTATTGTGATTAAATCTCAAAAGGGTTGTTCACCCTTTTAGAAAGTCATACAGGTTTGGAACGACATAAAGGTAAGCAAATGATGACCCTTTAAGACTTGTTTTCTGTTGCTACTTTCAAAACTTTTAAAAGGTCCTTTATAATTTTTCTCTCAAACAGGATATTACTGATGAACTCAAGTGCATGCAATACTTCAATGGTGTTTCTTATAAAATGCCCACTGGACACATTTGAATCGCCCTTAGTGGACAAACTCCAGATACCACAGAATCTGGATTACAGACTTTACAAAACCATGCACTGCTATATTCATGCCGGATAACTTCTCAGGCTCCTCTATCTGATGTTCACAGTAATTTGGACACGTAATGGCTGCCTCTTTACTTCTCGCATGGGAAAATCATATCGGTGGCCATTCCAGCGGCGTGTTCATCATTTGCACATAACAACTGCGACCTCATTACTGCCTACAACACCGGAGAGTTGTGCCGTATGGAAAGCTGGAGAAATCTTCACACTTTGGTTGACTTCAATTCCACCCACTGGATTTAGCTTTCAGCATCCATGACAGGGAATAATTTGAACCCCGACTCGCCCATTTATGTTAAGTTATTATCGAATCACTTTGCCATGTGATTTTCCTAATGTGACACAAATTATATTGCATGGGATATAATTGGCAGTTAGTTCTGCCAAGGCCCCGGTGCAGAAGGCGATCTTCAAATTGAGTTGCTTACAGTTTACGGAGCATTCGCACAAGCCAAGTGTGAAATCCATAAACACTCCGCCTTGGAGACTATACAACGCACACACTGGGTGCGATATGAGCGGTGCTTGTGTTCAGTCTTCTCGAGTGTGTTAAATGCTCTTCCTGGCTAGCGCACGGCCTAAGGGTCCAGTAATCAAATCTGAGACTGTAACCCAGCAGTGGATTATTTGTCTTGTTTGTGTCGAGGGATATTGCAGAGTAAATTTGCATAATATGATCCTCCACCGACGGGCTTGTTGGTTTTGAGGGGGTGGATGTGTGCTTGTTTATGGTTGTGCATTATGGTTTCGAACAAGGCTTTATATTTGTGAGGACTAACAGAATATAATGAGAAATGTGTGCATGGGGCAAGACGAAAAACAGGATGTCAAAATGGTTTTGTATTCAACATCCTGCCTGTTAGTGTTTAATGTTTGTGAATGTGTTAAAATGTCAAATATGAAGCCACTGATTCCATCCTCTGAAACACACAATGAAAGTGTGACATTACTTTCCGAACAGGATTTCATTCGTTTGATTGTTTGGTGGCTTCATATTATCAAAGTCCCTTTAATGCCTGCTACAGACTGAGGGATTTTGGCAATCATATAAGATCATTACAAATCACATTATTCGACGTGGATCTAATAAACTTGGGTGCGACATGCATGTATACTGTACGGAAGATGGCACCTATTGAATCGAAGGCTATGACGCAAGTTAATATAGAAGAATAGCACATCAGTACGTGCTAGTGGTAAACAAAGAGTGTAACCCCTCCTGTTCGAACCACCTGCTCCAAGCGGGGCTCGAACCCGAGTCCACCGTCGGACGCTCTAACAAGGAGGCTAAAGGCTTCATCCTCTAGCGTCAGTCACTAGAGCGTCTCTTGAGGTCAGAGGAGTGAGGTTTACTCGCACAGCAAGTACTTGCTGGCCTCCGTTATACTCACTCCCCAAACCTCACTCGATCCGGGTCACAGCACCAATGTTACAAGAGCAAGTTGAATTGCACTTTGGCAGTTGTTGGTTTTTATATACGCTGAAAAAAAGAGGAAGATGCGAAAGTGGAGAATATGGATGCAGTCATGGCAAGGGAAAAGAAGCCAATTTTATAAATGGAGCTTGATGTACTTAAGTCTTAGTGCCATGTCGTGTTGACCAGTACAACATTTCATGTTGCATTTTTATTGGCTAGTCAGTAAACATAGGTTGTAGCATCAAACACACTGTGAGATAATCATGCTAAATTTCCGACACTGTCAAATAAATAGGATACTGTCAGAAATGTATTGCAGGCTTTCTGTGCAAGATAATGACAAAGATTATGAAATGCTGTTTCATGCATACTGAGCTTTTTACACTGTTAAAGACTTGGATTCCCAACCTAAACATAGACAAAGTTTCAAAAACTAATGTTGGACGTTTGATGGAGTATTTCTGTGTCAAAAATATTCCTTCCGGTTTCTCACAAGTTTCGGAGAGTTTTTTTCAAGTATGGGTCGGCTTGACATTAATAGAGCGGAAGGTCCTTGTATGGGCCGTACGGGTGCGCCCGCGTGACTAGAGCGAGAGAGGAAATGCACGCCCATAAACACTCCGCGCCGCGCTCCACTTTATTCCTATGGGTGACATCAAGTGACTTCAACGCTTCAGCACAGCATTCCGGGAAGGCAGCGCTGCATTTGAACCAATTTGAACGCAGAAATGACGGAAAGCTTCACAACATCGCTTCAGTCGCGTCGCAAAGTGGATCTCCACCGTTCACTGCTGTCAGAGGACTTCACCAGATCATACCAAAGAAGTGTGTTTTTGAAGGAGCGGTCCCAGTGATAAAGGTTCGGTCCTGCTTTGGAAGCAGCGGGTGAGTAAAACTGCTTCAAATGTCTATGCTGTTGGCTATCGTCGCATGAGTAAACATCAGTAAATGACACGATCGTGTGCTTCGTCATTCAAATGCGCTAACGGACTCCATTGTTGTTCTATGTATAACGTTACAGTAGTCTGACGTGCAAAACCGTTTTGCTTGCTACTGCTATGGTTCAGTCGCATACAATAGTCCATAAACCGAATCATGTCCTCATAAACTGCGAGTAAAGCGCAAATGTTGACAGGCCACTAAATACAGTACATACCACAGAGACGGACGTCCTGCTGCTGCTGTTTCTCCTGTTCAATTTATTTCAGCCTCCGAATGATTCTGGATCATATATCTATTAGCTGAGATCGATAGCCATGAGTTTCTCCACGCTTGAGGACGTCACCGCTTTTGCTTTGCAAGAATGATTGCTCGTCATTATTTAGCTCCGGCCACACAATACGCCTCCAGGCGCTCGGTTTTTTCCAGAAAGACTCGGTACAGCCCATATTTCTTTTATAAATATAATAAAACTAAAGACTTTTCGGAGATATAAAGGATGCAATACTACTCTATAGGTAGATACAATACTATAGGTACGCAAGATTGTTAAAATCTTGCATTTTAAATCAATGAAATCTGATCAATGAAATCAAAAGAAGTATGTCCAAGTTCACTGTACTTCTAAAAGAGTAGGTAACAAGTACCCGGATGACTTACTATTTTCGGGGAAATTCTGATGTGTGAATACGATGAACACTTTACTATCCCATAAGGCCACGGGAGAGAGAATTTGTGAATGGCAGTGAAGTGATGTAACTGATGCTGATAGGTCACATGATAATAACAACATGGCGAATGAAGTATATCTGGATTACATTCATACTACACATCCTCATACTATAGAGAACATACTTTTTTAGTGGTTGTGAAGTAATTACTTATTCACAATAAATACCTACTCGAGAGTATGCGATTTTAGACGCGAACAATGACTTTTTATAGCAACCAAAATTTCTAATAGCAACTACAGTGACGCGATGACTTTATTAATCAAAGACTGGGTCTTTCATTTAATAGGATGACTTATTGGGCGTTGTACTTTCTCCTATTCAAAAGTAATATGAGTACACCGTCTTTGTATATCTAAAATGGGACAAAATTAAACACTTTAGTAAAGAAATGTTTAAATGTCAAATGGAAAATCCATCAAATAAGACTCCCTCTGCTTCACACATTCAGTTGTCCTGGAAATACTGAAGAAAGAGCAGCTGTGTATGTGAGTCTCATGATATGACCAAGAGGCCAAACACACCCTAGGCTCTCGCTCTGAGGTTAGTCGTTGACAGGAGAGAGTTATTGCTCAATGACATTAGATGTTTTCCTTCAGTTTCATGTTGGATTGATTTCTCAGATTTTTCTGAAATACCTCCAGACCCCCTGAGCACTGCTGTGACTGCCATTACTGAAATAGTGACAAGGACAGAAAGATGGGGGAGGAGGATGACAGAATGGAGGCGAATATAAGGTAACGGAGATAAGAATTCATTTCATGAAGAGATAAGTATTAAACTTCCATGTGTATTTTGTCACGCACAGTTTGTTCTACATACAAGAATGAGTCTTCAAATTAGGTACTGTATGTTATTTCATTTCAAATTAACCATTCCAGAAACACTTTTATAAGAAAATGTTGTAAAACCTTAAAGGGTTCTGTTAAATGAATAGTTCACCTCCAATCCTAGGTGTATATAACTTTCCTCAGTCTGAGGAAACTCAGACTAACTGAGTCTGAGTCTCAGACTAGTCTGAGTTACAATAAAAAAACTATCCTGGCTCTCCAAGTTTTATATATCAGTCAATACTTGAGATTTTGAAGCCTAAAAAAAGCACATCCATACGACACCATGGTGTAAATAAAGGCCTTCTGAAGCGTAGTGATGCTTTTTTGTAAGAAAAATATCCATATTTATAAACTAGCTGGCTTCCAGTAATGGCTGTATGTGGGTCTAGAAGAGTGAACTTTAGGTCTTTAAGTAAATTTTTAAGTATACTTTATGCCGAAATACTAAAATTATCAATATACTAGTAGTAACCTTATAAGTGTACTATATTAATACTGCTTGGGACTAATTTGCCCCACCAATGTGTAAAAGTATACGTTTAAGTGTACGTGTAACAGTAGTAAACTTTAAGTGCACAATTAGTTTACAAATATTGTAAATTTACAATGGTAAAAAATTCCAATAAACTCTCCTAAACCTTGTGGAAAGCCTTCCCAGAAAAGTTGAAGCTGTTATAGTTGCAAGGGGTGGGCCAGCATCATATTAAACTCTACGGATTAAGAATGGGATGTTATTAAAGTACATGTTAAGACATGCATCCCAAAACTTTTGTCAATAATCTACCTTTAGCTGTTCTTCAAATCTTTCCATTATAAAAATACTACTACTACCAGTAGACTAGCCTACACAAAAATTCAGATAGCCTACTCAAAATTAGCAACAAAACGGTTTATTTAAGTATACCGTATATGTAAACCTATGAAAAAAAGTATTTAAAGTAAAGTAACTACAAGCTGATTATACTTAGAATAGGCTACTCAATTATACTTTTAAGTATATCTTGATCAAAATATTACATGGTCAAAAAAAGATCTGTCAGCTTGTCAAGTATACCTAAGTGCAATTTTGAGCCGGAACTCACGAAAATGCGTATAAATATACGAGTGTGCAATCTCATGGAATGTAGCTATACGCCAAAATTAGTTTTCATTTTGGCGTATCCATTCCACAAGATTTCACACTCGTGCTATTGATACGCATTACCATGTGATCGTGTTGCAATTCGAGGAATTGCAAGGGGTGATGAATTGAGGAATCAACTTTTCCTTGACCTTTTAATATATAAAAGGTCATGGTAATATAAGAATATCCTCTAAGTTTCAGAGCTGAAAACTTCCTTGTTAGTCAAAGAAAAGCTTTTATAGACACCAGGCTCAGCAAACGGTCCTGTGCTTTATACTGACGTCACTGTGTGACGAAACACCGCCTCTGCAGCGCGTCTAATCCAGTAGCCCCGCCCACCGACTGATGGAGCTGATCGGCTTCTGATCCTAATATTAGGAATGAGTGGTTGAACTTTATTTGTAATGATGTTCCAGCTCACGTGGGGAAGGCATATTCACTTCAGTTCACTGCGGGATCGTTTGTAAACAAATCTCAGGTCGATGCTGGATTTGGATCCAACAGGAATGGTGCAACACACTTATGTGAGTAAAACGTGTTTTTATATGTGATAGTACTGCATTGTTATAGATCGTTTTGCTTATGCGTACGTGTCTAACAGAACATACCTTTAGTATGCTGGACTCAGACACGTATGGGCCACGGCTCGCAGGTCGATGAATCACTTATTCCGTTCTTGCTCTGCTACTTTCTCTCTCTTTGACATCTAAAGGGCGGCGCGCGTGCCGAACGTGTATGTGTGTGCGCGCCTATATCGTCCGATCTTGCGGGCTATGTGTAATATAAAAATAATAGTCCAATCAATCGCGGGGCGATGAGAGAAATCATTGTGTTTGTTTGATAAAGACTTTTACGAGCCCTGTGATCGAGAGAATCATTCTGGTTGCCGCTTCAACCTCAATCTCTCCTCTTCCTGAACTGACAGGAGAGCTTAAGCTCATTAAATATGCAAATCTTCTCCAATCCAAGTCTCCAGTGCGTCACGCCCATCAAAACCCAGCGTTTTGGAGAGAGCCTCAAGACCAGTGTAGAGAAAAGCCTATTACTTATTAGTTATGATGTTTTTGAATGTAAAAACCACACGAATGTCATTAGTTGACCTCAGACAACAGTATAAAACAATAAAAAAGACAGTTCATGACACCTTTAAGTATTTCTGAGAAGAATATAATTTATTTTATTTATTTATTTTTTTCATATTTTTTATGTCTTTTTTTTTTTTTTAAATCACACACTTGAATAAACTTTTTGTAAGGGAATATATGGGAATGGAAATGGTACTTTATTTGCAAAAGTTATGCAATATTCCAATTTTGCATATAATTAAATTTTGCAACTCTGGATGGAAATTGTTATTAAGACATGGACGATGGACAAGACTTTAGCACGTTTAGCAATACCCTTGCATCATAGCAGTGAGGTTTGCACTCACATTTTCATCAGAAAAAAATCTAGTTAGTGCTTAAAAATGTGCTCCATTCTTTGTTTATTTCCAAAAATAAATAAATAAATAAAGTGGAGCACAACCGCTGTTTGCCGCTGTATTACTCAATTATCCTTTTGCATGTCCTGGCATTTAATGCAATTTCACAATAACACTCACTCTACGACTCATTAGCAGCTCGTGTTAAATCACAAGGTTCAAGTTACAATGTGACACAAAGTCCCAGATTCCTACCTCTTACTCCAGATGTGGTACTACGAGCCAGAATAATCGCTTAACAATGTGCATTGTGTGAATGCACACCTTGACTAACACACCCTGTTCTCGGATCAGAAGTGTATTCTGCACAGCTGAAGCAAATTATGTTGAGTTTAATCAGAGGATCTCGGCCTGATTTACATGCTCTGCTTGTGATGTGTCGTGGCGTGAAAGTGAAAAAGCCATTCATTTACATAAGAGCAAACAATGCATGAGCTCTAAGACAAAGGATAGAGTTGAATTGGAAAACAACATTAATGAGAGTCCTCTAATGAGCCTCACCATGAATTGATTAAGATATCAAGAGGTGGCACTGAAGACATGACAAGAAATGTAGCCATTCCGTTTAATGCAGAAACGAATCTAGAATTCTTAATAAAGTTACAAATTAAATTAAAAAAGACTTGTATACTTTTGCTGTTTTGGGGTATTAATATCAAAGTTAAGTGCATATGGTAATTTTGCTCAAAAATTAATAATACCAATAAAACAAATTCAAGTGGAATTGCTTCAGTTCTAAACTGGCACACTCACACTAGTTTATTAATACATGTATACTTACATTGTTTAACAATGTACTTTAACATTTTGCTGTCAATATTTAATAATTTTCTGGCTATCACTATTTTCATATAGATAGTAATGTATTGCAAATACACAAGTAATATTTCAATAATGCAATAAATTGTGTGTGTGTGTGTGTGTGTGTGTGTGTGTGTGTGTGTGTGTGTGTGTGTGTGTGTGTGTGTGTGTGTGTGTGTGTGTGAGAGTGACCTGGTAATCCCTACGTTATGGGGACAAAATGTCCCCAGAAAGATGGCAATATCCGAAATTCTTGTCCTTGTGGGGACATTTTTAGGTCCCCATGAGGAAAACATCTTATAAATCACATAGGAGTTTTTTTGAGAAAGTAAAAATGCAGAATGTTTCCTGTGATGGCTAGGTTTAGGGGCCGGGGCAGTGTAGGGGGATAGGATGTACAGTTCGTACAGTATGAAATTCATTACGCCTATGGAAAGTCCCCATAAAACATGGAAACACGACGTGTGTGTGTGTGTGTGTGTGTGTGTGTGTGTGTGTGTGTGTGTGTGTGTGTGTGTGTGTGTGTGTGTGTGTGTGTATGTTTGTGAGTCTGTTTATGTGGTTTATGAGGACACAAATTTGTATAACTACATGGGTATTACACTGGTATTACACTATAAATGTGGTTTATGAGGACATATCAAATGTCCTCATAATTCAAATGGCCTTAAAAACATACTAAATGATGTTTTTTTGAGAAAGTAAAAATGCAGAATGTATCCTGTGATGGGTAGGTTTAGGGGTAGGGGCAGTGTAAGGGGATAGAAAATACGGTTTGTACAGTATAAAAACCATTACGCCTATGGAGAGTCCCTGTAAACCACATAGACCAACGTGTGTGTGTGTGTGTGTGTGTGTGTGTGTGTGTGTGTGTGTGTGTGTGTGTGTGTGTGAGAGAGAAATATGCCTGGCAATAGATTAATTGCATCCAAAATAAAAGTTTTTGTTTACATAATATATGTATTGTACACACATGCATGTATATATTTAAGAAATATGTTTTTACATATAAAATATGTATGTATTTATGCATTACACCCGTTTATATATATAGTGCTAGGCAATTGAACATACTTTATGTTTGTATTTACATAATATATGTGTACTGTGTATAATAATTATGTATCTTGCTATCACTATTTTCATAGCTAGCAATGTATTGCTAATACACATGTAATATTTAAATAATGCAACACATAATGTTGGGATAATTTGACAAGAAAAAGATAGGCTAAATAATAGAATAATGATTTTTTTAACTTCATGGCTTTGTCATTTTTGTCATTGATCTAAACACAATAAAATAGAAATGATAACTTTCATCAGATGACTTTCATCTCAAGCTCTGACACTGATGGTAACAAAGTCCACAAAGTTTTGATTATAGTTAATTAATTGCTGTGGTGGAAATTATTTAAGGTGTAATTCTCATGTTACAATATAAAAAATTAAATCACCAAAGTAGTAATAGTTCATATTTTTCATAGTATAGGAGTAAAGATTGGGGACAAGGGTAAAACAATAATATATAAAGACCATTTGAAAAGTAGACAAAATAATTGATATAAATGAATCCAAGAATTCATGTGACCTTCATAAAATAAAAACACCTGAAACATAAAACTGCATAATGTTGATGAAACACCCATATGTTAACCTTCAGCATATGCTGGTTAATTTAGCCTAATTAGAGGTGTTATAGGTAATAATTTTAATATCTGGACATGGATGAAAACTGTTTGGTCTCAGTAATGAGAACGAAAAAAAAAAAAAAAAAGGTAACATTTGTCTTGAGTGCACTTGTGTGTGTCACTGTGTTTTAGACATCTTTTGGTCTTTATGATTGGAGACAATTTGTGACAGTGATATTAGGAGGAGCGTAACAATATGTTGTTTTAATACAGGCGGGGGTGACAGTCTTACAGTTAGCTGGGGTGTATGTATGCGGGGCGATGCCTTGGGGTGGGTCGGCCCAGCGGTGCGCAGTGACCTGGCTTGTCGCTCAATGACCTGTGAGACGGACATAATGAAGTGTGAGTGGCCGTCACCTTAACCGTCTGTGACAAGCCATCCCAGCCCGGAGCACATCTGTGTCAGGCAGCTCCGCCATCAGAGCCCGAGCCTGATGTGGGCTCTCACGGGCGACTCCGCATCCGTCCACGGTGCGCTCCTGGGATGGCCCCGGCACCCCACTGGTGCAATATGGCCCGGTTATCCAGCGGGTCACGGAGGAAGAGCACAGCCAAAGACCAGCTGTCACACACCAGGGCAAGAGATTTTCAATTTTTCATTAGTCCAACCATTTGTAAGTCACTTTTTATAAAAGCAACTGCCAAATGAAAAGATTGTTTAACATGTGTTTTATAAATCTTAGTTTTGGCTGTCCTCGATAAATTTACACTGCTTCCAATTAAAACGCATTCCTGTATCTGAAACAATATAACAGTGCTGGCAAAACCAAGGTCATGGGTTTGATTGCCAGGGAATGCATGAAGTGATAAAATGTTTAAGTCGCTTATTTTAGATGAAAGTCTGCCAAATGCATAAATGCTTTATGTTTTATCATAATCTCATTACCTTTATTAATCTGGCAGACACTTTTATCCAAAGAAACTTTCAAGGCACGCAAGGCTTCCCTGACTCCTCAGTTGGCATGGGTTGGCATAGTTGTGCCAAATATACTGCTGCATAGTAGTGGATCTGCAGGGTGTCTGCAATATGTCTAACAACACACACATTGACACACCAGTGATTATGAATCCATGACATTATTGTGCTGTACTTGGCAATCTGGTGTAGCAACCAGTATATCTGAAAACATTTCAACACAAATATTGAAAAAAAAGTTTTAGATTTTTTGCAATTACTGATAGTGTGTGGGATTTCCTTTTATTTGTTGACATTTTCAGATATGATTATCTTGCGATGGTAATTGGGTATTAATCAACAAAAATTATGAAAAATTAAGCTTAAATATATTCAACATGGAACTGGAAAGGATGATTATTTAGAAATAAAAGAAATTTAACCACTCAACATGCCCACGGTTCTTGTTTTATTTTGTTTCTTAAAGGGGTGATAAATTGAGAAATAAACTTTCCCTTGAGCTTTTGATATATAAAAGGTCATGGTAATGTAAGAATACCCTGTACGTTTCAGAGCTGAAAACTTCTTTGTTAGTCTAAGAAAAGCTTTTATTGACACCAGGCCCAGCAAACGATCGTTGTCAGAATATGCCTCACCTTGACGTCATGGTGTGGTGAAACACTGTCACTGCAGAATACGAACAACGCCTGATTCTGTAGCCCCGCCCACCGACTTGTGTCTGACATGACATAGGCCTACATAGAGCTAAACCGGATCGAACTTCTAAGCAATAAACATGCCGCATAAGCTTCATTCGGAGTCTAATATTATAAATGCATAGATTAACTTTTTTTTTAATGATATCTATCTCACCTGGGGAAGACATTGTGCATTTGTTGTGAAATGTTGATGGTTTTATCTCAAAATACCCCACTGATAATTTTTTTGAGCATTTTTATATCTTTTGGGGGGTGAGCAGGCTTGTACTATCCCTTTAAATGCAAGAAGAGGGTGGAGCTTCAAGAATGAAAATGTCAGAACAGAAACTGTAAGAAGCATGTTCATTTTGAACCGAGTTGGACAATTATGCCTATAGAACCAGAGAATAAATGCTGTATGGAGATAGTTTAGTTTAATTACGGTTATAACTTATTTATCATCTTGCTTTTATCCACTATTAGTAAAAGCCTGATGTAGCGAACCGTGTCTGAAGTTTGGACTTGATATAGTGTTCGTTAGAACTTACCAAAGATCAGTGATCCATGGATATTAACATTCAGCCAGGAAAGTGTTTTCCTGACAACACAATACAAGCCTGGTTTCGATACATAAATACATTCATAATAATCACTGTCAGTCATCACAATTTTGAGGGTGAATCCCGCATGCATATGTGGATGGGCCTATGTGTTAAAGAGTGTGTGGACGCTTGTCAAGAATGGAAAACAAAAGATTTATTCAAATTCTGTTTGTATATAGTATAGGCCTATTAATTATCATTTTTTATATGCACGCAAAAATCGCTCCCATTATAATTGTTACAAAAGCTGTCACTCATTCAATGAACACAATCTCACAATCAGTGAAGCTGACGACAGTGAATCTCTCATTTACATAATGTCTACTCTTTTTTATAGAGGATTTGCTCGTGTGCAGAACTCAGCACAGGACAAAACTTGAGCAGTGAGTGGATTCAACACCTGTGATTGGCCAAGAAATGTGATTGATGTTCAAGAAATCAACAAACATGTCTGCGATTTGCTACATTACTCACGGAAGCGAAAACACATGAAAATGTAAAAAATTCATGAGCGCAAATGCAGTTAGCTACACCATAGATCTTTTGCTAACACTTTTTTGTTAATAACATGCTATTATTATGAAGAAAACAAATCCTAGACCAGCAGCTATGGGCAGCTTTGCTTTCTAAAAGCAATAAGTAGCATAAGATATAGGGTGACCATATTTTGATTACCGAAAACCAGGACACTCGGCCCGGCAATGAGATACTCAAATGATACTCGACATTTACTCCAAGATGTGTTATTAATTTCAATACATTTAAAGTATGCGGCCTCTGTATGGATAGAAAATTGTTGACATGTCCTGGGAAAACAGGCGTTTGGTCACCCTAGCATAAGCAGCAGCAGGCAGTGGTTTGAGTGAGAAAATGATACTCTATTAAGTCTGTCTCCTTCGATCTGGAGAGGGGGCATATGTCCCATGATCCCGACCTCCCCTCAGTGCCGGTCCTGGTTATTTGTGTTTTCTGTGGCATTCACGCTGTAAACCAATGCTGCCTCTAGTCTTTTTTCCACTCAGTCAATCCTGCATAACCTCTATAATAATAAAAACAAGTCAAATATTTTGCAAGCATATTACGTAGTTGTGTTTTGAGTCAACTATCTTGTTTGTGAGACAGCAATACAATTATTTTCATCATTTTTGGCCAGGCTGTCATACAAAGACATATGCAAAATCAAGAAAGAAACCAACAAAATATTAATAACTGATTATATTGTAGCCCTGTGAGCTTCTTGTTTTTCTTGCAATGTAAAGTAAAACCGTGGCTGTATTTTGCCTTTTTTGCCAAATCATTTTATCAGATAACTAACCACCAAGTTTGCTGTTTTGTTTACCCTTTATATTAAAAGAGTTCCCTCATATTTGTATGATTTCATTTGGGACTTTTTAACATTGCACTTAATTTATACATTTTATCAGTTCATGCATTTCTCAGGATTCAAACACACATCCTCAGTGTTGCTAATGCCATGTTGGCTACAGGAATCCCAATACCGCGATGAAGCACAATCACCCTTATCTTCAGGTGGACGCCAAAAATACATCAGATCTCTATTGTGTGGTTTCATTTGGCTGCACGGGGCCCAAATCAATGATGGGTGGGTGGAGGTGCCACTGTCACATCTAAGCTTTTGGCGTGTGCTTATAAAGAGTTTTACAGTGATGAGCAAAGACCAAAGTGAAAAAAATGTACACAAATCATTTCCCAATGCACCCAGCAGTGATTGCAGCAAAGACCAATGAAGCACGTCACATGCTCAGTGGCATTTTCTCAAGTCAGAGCTTCTCGGGATGTCCACCTGGACGCCCTTCATGTCCAGGCTTTCATACATAAATTAAGAACAAAACAAAATGAAGATAAGACCAGCTTGGCCACCTTATTTCTGTTCAGTCAACCATCTGATCGGTCTTTATCACATCTGTCTTTTGAAGGCACATTTTCAGATGATTATTGATGAGAATTATGAAATGTTAAATAACTTAAATAGCTTTAATATTAAGTCTTACTTCAACATATACCTTTAGTAACACTGTGTGATCCAAGTGTGGGATGATTATTAAATCAAAACTCCACAAATATGCTCTCATTTGATACCTGACAATAATTATCAAATGCAAACCATTTTTTTTTCTGATTTAAATGATAAGACTATTTGATTTGACTAATCTGTTTTTTCTATCCCATAATTCCTCTTACACTCTCATGTGCTTGGCCTTTTAAAACATGCATCTTCTATCAGAGATAATGCAGTTCTAAAACAAAACATTTTTGTTCATTTAAAGAATAAGTTCAAAGTTTTTTAGATTTTTTAAATGTTCTTCACTAAGAAAAAATGATTTGGTAACACTTTGCTTAAAGCCTTATTAATGCATTATAAGTTTATTCATAATTTACATTTTAATTCAT
This sequence comes from Pseudorasbora parva, assembly GCF_024679245.1. Lineage (NCBI taxonomy): Eukaryota > Metazoa > Chordata > Actinopteri > Cypriniformes > Gobionidae > Pseudorasbora > Pseudorasbora parva. Next base: position 53,745,819 of record NC_090172.1, read on the forward strand.
TACAATACCCATCAAAGATGTGGAAACATTAAAGTTTTTAAATGTTATTATTATTATACCTTTATTTAACCAGAAAAGACTCATTGAGATTAAAAATCTCTTTTCCAAGAGCGTCCTGGCCAAGAGAGGCAGCAGCACATTTAACAAGGTTTCAGACATTAAAACATATAACATATGACATCAACATATAACAATTTGTACAAGTAATAAATAATTATAAAGTCATAAGAAATCAGAATTTCACATATTATCGGAAGCGATAAACAACAGCAAGGATCGTCCGTCATAATTGAGTCAGTCATAACATCTACAGCCAGTATGTGTAGCTTCCATGTTTTTTAAAAGTAATTTAAAAGCAACCAATGAAACTGGCTCCTTAAGATTCAGCACATTTTGCAGCTGATTCCAAGCGCAGGGGGCCGCATACTTGAAAGCCCCTTTTCCCAGTTCTGTCCGGACTTGAGGGACAGATAATAATATTAAGTCCTCAGAACGAAGACAATATCTTCCTGTACCTTTCTTTTCGATGTAAGATTGGAGGTATGGGGGAAGCAGACCAAGAATTGCCTTGTAGATAAAAATGTACCAATGATGATTAAGTCTACGGGTGGACAATGCAGACCAACCAACCCGATCATACAAAGAACAGTGATGAGTAAGTGCTCTAAAGTTTGTGATAAACCTAAGAACTCCATGATAAACAGAATCCAACAGTTTCAAGCTTGTGATGGAAGCATTCATATATAACATCGCCATAGTCCAGCACTGGCAAGAAAGTGGCAGCAACAAGCCTCCTTTTTGCCTCAAAGGAAAAAACATGACTTGTTTCTAAAATAAAAACCCAATTTCAGCTTTAGTTTTTTTTTACCAACTGTTGAATGTGAGGTTTAAAAGAGAGTGAATCATCAATTAGGATACCAAGATACTTGAATTTAGAGACAGACTCAATCTCAGAGCCCTGAGAAGTAGTGATGGGTAAAAGGTGCTGTGACTTTGATTTTGCATTTGAGAACAACATAAGTTTTGTTTTGTCGTTATTCAAAACAAGCTTTAAATTGAACAAGTTATGTTGTACAGTATCAAAAGCAAGTTGAAGGCGACAAAGAGCTTGGTTTGGAGTTGATGCAGAGCAGTATATCACAGTATCATCGGCATAGAAATTAAAATTTCCATTGGAGACATTCTGATCAAGATTGTTGATATATAAAATAAATAAAAGTGGTCCCAGCACTGACCCCTGGGGCACATCCTTGGATATACTAAGAGGGCTGGAGGTTAGACCATCTACCTGTACACACTGGGATCTACCTGATAGATAGTTTTCAAACCAGCAAACTGTTTTTTTCTGACAAGCCGACACTGAGGAGTCTTTGTTTTAATATTGCATGATCCACAGCAGGGCTATTCAAATCTTACCCTGGAGGGCCAATGCGGTGCAATCTTTAGCTCCAACCCTGATCAAACACACCCACCTGTGATTTTCTAATGATCCTAAAGACATTGATTAGCATGTTCAGGTGTGTTTGATCAGGGTTGGAGCTAAACTCTGCACCGGATTCGACCTCCAGGGTAAGATTTGAATAGCCCTGATCCACAGTATCAAAAGCCTTCGATAGGTCAATGAAAAGAGCTGCACAATGTTGTTTTTTATCTAAACAGTCAATAAAATCATTTACTACTTTTAGGGCTGCTGTAGTTGTGCTGTGTTTTTGACGAAAACCTGATTGAAAATTAGACAGAATATTGTTGATAGTTAGAAACTAGTTAGAACTATCTAACTAGTTAGATAGTTAGAAAAATGTTTTTGAAAGAAGTCTCTTAATCTCACCAATACTGCATTGATTTGATCAAATATACAGTAAAACAGTAATAATGTGAAATATTATTACAATTTAAATCAAATGGTTTCTGTTATAATATACACTCACCCAAAGGATTATTAGGAGCACCATACTAATACTCTGTAAGACCCTCTTTCGTCTTCAAGACTGCCTTAATTCTACGTGGCATTGATTCAACAAGGTGCTGAAAGCATTCTTTAGAAATGTTGGCCCATATTGATAGGAGAGCATCTTGCAGTTGATGGAGATTTGTGGGATGCACATCCAGGACACGCAGCTCCCGTTCCACCACATCCCAAAGATGCTCAATTGGGTTGAGATCTGTTGACTGTTGGGGCCATTTACAGTGAACTCATTGTCATGTTCAAGAAACCAATTTAAAATGATTCAAGCTTTGTGACATGGTGCATTATCCTGCTGGAAGTAGCCATAAGAGGATGGGTATATGGTGTTTATAAAGGGATGGACATGGTCAGAAACAATGCTCAGGTAGGCCGTGGCATTTAAACGATGCCCAATTGGCACTAAGGGGCCAAAAGTGTGCCAAGAAAACATCCCCCACACCATTACACCACCACCACCAGCCTGCACAGTGGTAACAAGGCATGATGGATCCATGCTCTCATTCTGTTTACACCAAATTCTGACTCTACCATCTGAATGTCTAAACAGAAATTGAGACTCATCAGACCAGGCAACATTTTTCCAGTCTTCAACTGTCCAATTTTGGTGAGCTTGTGCAAATTGTAGCCTCTTTTTCCTATTTGTAGTGGAGATGAGTGGTACCCGGTGGGGTCTTCTGCTGTTGTAGCCCATCCGCCTCAAGGTTGTGCGTGTTGTGGCTTCACAAATGCTTTGCTGCATACCTCGGTTGTAACGAGTGGTTATTTCAGTCAAAGTTGCCCTTCTATCAGCTTGAATCAGTCGGCCCATTGTCCTCTGACCTCTAGCATCAACAAGGCATTTTCTCCCAAAGGACTGCCGCATACTGGATGTTTTTCCCTTTTTACACCATTCTTTGTAAACCCTAGAAATGGTTGTGCATGAAAATCCCAGTAACTGAGCAGATTGTGAAATATACTCAGACCTGCCCATCTGGCACCAACAACCATGTCACACCTAAAATTGCTTAAATCACCTTTCTTTCCCATTCTGACATTCAGTTTGGAGTTCAGGAGATTTTCTTGACCAGGACCGCAACCCTAAATGCTTTGAAGCAACTTCCATGTGATTGGTTGATTAGATAATTGAATTAATGAGAAATTGAACAGCTGATCCTAATAATACTTTAGGTGAGTGTATTTTAAAATGTGATTAATTGCTGTGAAACAAAGCTGAATTTTCAGCATCATTACTCCAGACTTCAGTGTCACATGATACTTCAGAAATCATTTTAATATTCTGAATACTGATTTGCTGCTCAAGAAACATTTACATTATTAATTATTATCAATGTTGAAAACAGTTGTGCTGCTTACTATTTTTGTGGAAACTTTTTTAATGCATTTTTTTCCTTATCAGTTCACTGAATACAAGTCTCCACACAAAAAATAATGCTTATATTAGTTTTTTTGTGAGATTAAGAGTCTTCTTTCAAAAACATAAAACAATGTAATGTTTCAAAACTTTTGTTCAGTACTGTGTATCTTTTCATAAATAATTGTAACCAAAGCAAACATGCATTATAATATTCCTTGCTACATCTGAAATTGGTTTACCATGTTTTAATGCATTACACTTTCTAAAGGTGCGTTCAAGTAAATAATTAATAATATAGTAAAATGCATTATACTTAAAGGCTTTAGTGTTACCAGCTCTTTAAAGAGCTATTCACTGATACATCCTCTGGGGAACCAATAAATAGTTCTTCTAGCATTACAGAGGAAAACCTCTTTTGGAATTAATTTTTTTTTAGGGGGTGTATGTTCATTTTATTCGCTTTTTTTATGCACGGCACTTAGGTCAACTTCAGTTTACACACACACACACACACACACACACACACACACACACACACACACACACACACACACACACACACACACACACACGTTTCAACGCAGCTGTATAACAGTAATTCTTCTGTCAGGAACAGTCTGTTAGAGATTTGTCTGTCTTTCTCACTCAGTGTCAGCATGGCTGGACCTTCTGTGTTGCCCACAGAGACAGAGCCTTCCTCTCCTGTCAGAGGATATTCTGCTTTATGGTGTGTGTGCGTGTGTGTGTGTGTGGGGACGGGACCCTGGGGCAGGACAGCCACATCTCTGTTTGTCAATAGCCAGAAGAGAGAGGACACAGTGACAAAGGCTAAGATGACTCAAGCAGATGGTACTCTTAACCTGCACTTAGATACTGTATTGAGAACAAAAGAAAATGTAGCAGTGAAGTGCTCACGTTATACCTTATAAAGAGTTATAACGATGTTGAAGAACTGCCTATTGCATACGATGTATGTTTTTATTGATTTAGCCTTGTATGAAGTCAAAGAAGATCAGAAGGACTGAATTCATTGATATTCATTAAAAAATGTTAAACACATTTATTTACCATAAAGCATAAACATTATATTTTATTATTTTCTGTATGAGTTTCAAAAAGTGTTTGGAATTAGATCAACAGCACATCTGTTAGACACATATATCAGTCCTGAAACTGAACTTTTGTTCAACGGTAAAACATGGAAAAAGTGGATAAATCCAAATTTTAGCATTTCATTCACAATCTCTCTCTCTCTCTCTCTCTCTCTCTCTCTCTCTCTCTCTCTCTCTCTCTCTCTCTATATATATATATATATATATATATATATATATATATACACATATTACAGATATACATATTACAGATATATTAAAACAAAAAATGACAAAAATGGTGATCATTTTGAAGTCCGTATCATCTTCCATACAAGAGAATTATATAATGATATAAGGGAAAACAGCAGAAACATGCATAATTACCATTTTTAGATCTTTAATTTGAAGAAAAAAAAGCATTAATATGAAATGCTTTTTTTCATCTCATATTTTCATTAATATGAAACGAAAATAAAAATTAATTTATTTTCATTTCATATTGTGTATGTAAAATCATTTATTGTAATATTGTGAGATAATCAGTGGGGTCAAATTTGTTCCTTTGTTATTACGACATGGGCTGAAGAAAGGATAGAGTTTCTCAGTGAAATACCGTGCAGTGAACGAGTAGATATGAAATCTGGACTCCACATCATAGAAGGAGATCAGACCTTGCTCCTAATCCACGAACACGTCCACCTTCTGCAGTTTCACTTTCAGAGGTGATCTTTCCTTTCCTGTTAATTGATTATTTGGCCACTCCTAAAGAACAGTCAATCTTTATCTTCGCCCCAAGAGGGAAGAATCCCTCTTTTCCCAGGACACAGACATAGCTATCAAACCTCTCTGGATTGTTTGGGAGCTTTTGCTTGTGTTCCCACAAAGTTGGAAGCATAAAATTGTCCAAAAATGTCTTGGTATGCTGAAGCACATGGAGTTCCTTTCACTGGAACTTAAGGGCCAAGGCCAACCCCCGAAAAACAACCCCACTCCATAACCCCCCCCCCCCCCCCCCCTCCACCAAACTTTACACTTGGCACAATGCAGTCAGGAAGTGACTGGAACACCTAATTCAGTGGCATCTGAGTGAGATCTGACACACCAGGAGGGAATTCAGGGCTTTCCTCTTTCTTTCGTCACAGATGCCACAAAGTACATCTTAGTATTTTGATTTACTCAGACTGAACTTTACTTTAAACAGTTGCACAGTTCCTGTCTAAGTGCTGTGTTGATCTTCATGTCAGATCTTTTACTGAATGTTTCATTACAGATAGTAGCAGTCCTGTTGGTTGTCCAAGCTGTACCAAGCTGTAAAGTAGAACAACTGTCACTTTATTATTCCATCAATATAAAGACAAAAAGCATTTGCACACTTTGATGAATTCTGCGCAGAAACTTCTTAAAACATTGTGTACAATTTTTTTCAGATGTGGTCATAACAGTTCACATAGCCAACCAAAATTTTAATATATCACACACACAAAAATTTCTTCAAAAAAACCCCAAATACAATTATGTAATTGGTCATATACTCTCAGGCTGAGCCTGGTCAGTACCTGGATGGGAGACCAACTGGGAAAACCAGGTTGCTGCTGGTAGAGGTGTTAGTGAGGCCAGCAGGGGGTGCTCACCCTGTGGTCTGTGTAGGTCCTAACGCCTCAGTACAGTGATGGGGACACTACAGTATACTGACAAAGAGCACCGTCCTTCGGATGAGACGTTAAACCGAGGTCTTGACTCTCTGTGGTTAGGGCTGGGCGATATGACGAAATATATCGTCTGGACGATAGAAAATGTCTATCGTTTTATATAAGGCTCTATCGCTTACGCCACGATAAGGCGTTTATGGCAGAATTTTACGTCAAGATGCACCTCACGCCACGGCATGCCCATGCAATACATAAACGCGCTCCCTCTGTCTCTCTCTCGCTCTCTCACTCACACACACACACACGCGCTGCAGCCTCCCTTCCACTCACGTCACTTTTTTAAAATCCCCCACAGCGCGAAACACGAGTCCCGCAAACGCGCCGCAGAGGAGCTTGTTTGTAATCAGAGGACAAATGGCTCCTTAGTTTCGAAATGGTTTGGGTACAAGGTGATCGCGTTGAAAATAAAGGCGTTTGTCCAGCCTTAGAAGCTCATTTGAATCATTGCCGCGGCTCATTTAAGAAAATGACAGCTCCGAAGAGACGCCGCTTTAGTTTGAGGTAGTGCTAACAATAATAAAGAAAGACGATCAACGCCTTATGTGTTACCACTGAAATGAAGATGTAATATATTTCCAAATGTAAGCCCATCTTAAGCGAAATGCAAGCTTCATACTGTCGTCTGCCCTGGCTCTAACCTCGAGTGTTTACTTTTGGCAAACCTTGTGAGCGCGCAAACCCAAACGCTGTGACCTCGCGCCAAATGTTTTTATTGGTTTATTAAGTACAAACAGGCGAGTTATGAAAAATTGAGTGCGAGGGATATGTTCAATCACACAAAAAGATTTTGGAATGAGACGGCCACCTGTAGTAGCGTTTAGTCCACTGTCTATAATAGCCTAATTTAGAGATCACTTTTTTATTTATTTTAACCGACAACTTTGATCGGTTAACGTTGATACGGTCAGCCATCGGTCAAACGTTCATCGGTAAACATCCCTAGGCAGGTGTTAACTTTACTAACAATCTTGCTTTAAAAAAAGGTTCTAAATAAAATAAAAATGTAGTCCATACTACCTTTATTTGTTTTGTATATCATTTCAAACTGCATTTCCACATTGCAATTTTGTATAGACTATTCATAAACTGAATTAATAGAAAGGTTGCTATATCGTTATGTATATCGTTATCGGGATATCAAATGAGCTATATCGGGATATGAAATTTTGGCCATATCGCCCAGCCCTATCTGTGGTCATTAAAAATTCCATGACCCTTCTCGTAAAAGAGTAGGGTTAAAATCTCGGTACACTCCCTCAATTGGCCCTTACCAATCATGGCCTCCTAATAATCCCCATCCACTGAATTGGCTCTATCACCCTCTCTCCTCTCCACCTATCGCTGGTGTGTGGTGAGCACATTGTCACCGTTGTACTGTGGCTGCCGTCGCATCATCCAAGTGGAGCTGCACACTGGTGGTGGTTGAGGAGAGATCTCTGACATGAGTGTAAAGCGCTTTGCGTGTACAGTACAGTAGTACATATGAAAGCGCTATATAAATGCCTCATTCATTTATTCATTCACTCATTCATTGGAATAAGAGCATGTCTTTATTAAACAATATCAGCTGTGGAGATGAAAATCTCTGGGGAGATGTAAGTGTGATCAATAAAATTAAATGATTGCAGTACGCTATACAACAGCAGACATTTGCTGGATATGTCATTTTTTGGGGTAGGGGGGAATACGTATAACAAAAATCTCCATTGAAAAACTTTATAATAAACATGTATTTCCATTAGTTTGTTTGATGATAGCATATACCTTTAATACATGCATCACTAGAATAAACTGCTGTGCTTCATTATGCAACATAAAAGTGTTTAGTGTGCTGTGTAAATTGCTTTGAGAGCAACAACATTCACTTGAAGAAGTCAAATAAATTGAGGAAAAACTGTAAGATAGTCACTTGATGCCACCTACTGGTGTATTAATGCAACTCGCAGAAAGAGTCCGAAAAATCCCCACCTCTAAGCAGAGTAGACTGTCTTTGAAAATTTAACGACAGGAATATGGGTTATTCACTTAAACTAAGGTATATCTATGCTCTGGCTCGTAGTCTTTATTTGTACTCATGATGTTGGTGAAGATTCTTCCATTGCTCTTCCTTTTCAGAAAAATGTCACAATTGTTGCCAACAGCAGTAGGTTTCTCAAATGATTTAACAAAAAGGCAGTCCCCCTATAACATTAAAATGCAACTTGTCTGGACTGGACTGCGGCCATGCAGCCCTATACGCTACAAACTGTGATGCACTGTGTATTCTGACACCTTTCTATCAGAACCAGCATTAACTTCTTGAGCAATTTGAGCTCCAGTAGCTCGTCTGTTTGATCGGACACACGGGCTCCCCACGTGCTTCAATGAGCCCTGGCCGTCCGTGACCCTGTCGCCGGTTCACCACTGTCACCTTGGACCACTTTTGAAAGATACTGACGACTGCAGACAGCGAACACCCCACAAGAGCTGCCGTTTTGGAGATGCTCTGACCCAGTCGTCTAGCCATCACAATTTGGCCCATGTCAAACCCTCAAATCGCTACGCTTGCCCATTTTCCTGCTTCTAACACATCAACTTTTGGGATTTTTTTTAAAAATTGCAGCCTAATATCCCACACACTAACAGGTGCCGTGATCACCTGTCAGTGGTCATAATGTTATTGCCTGACTGGTGTAATCTCCTTCAGTATTATCAGCAGCTATCGTGTTTCTCAGGAGCTAAATACCCTTCTCCATCCCCAGCTTCTCCTCTCGTCCAGTTAGGGCATTCTGATTCCCCTTTGAATCAGACAAATTTCTCGACTTATGTTGTACATTAAAATATTGTCTTTAATGATATCTGCAGTACATTTATCATATGTCGGTTCTGTTTAGTTTACATAAGGGGGTTGCTGCTCTTATCCATGTCAGGCTGTTCTTGTCCGGAAAAGAACCCCATTCCAAACTGCTAATTGTCAGTCGTCTTTGATGATAGTGGTCCTCCTAACAAAATCACACTGTGGATTAACTTTTAGTTTTAAACATGACTCATTTTTCAGTGAGTCAAAGTCAAAGTATTCTGTGCAGTCTGAGTAACAATGTATAAAAGAGCGCCTAAAAATATATTAGTTTAAACTATGGTTAAAACACATCGTTTTCTGTTGTCACTTTTGACAGCAGATGGCGCTGGAGTGTTTTATATGCTGAACTGCAAACAATAGTAAACTGACTTGATTGTTCGCTGCATGCGAACACTATTTCTTTCTTACAAGTTAGAGTAAAATGAGTGTTAAAATCAGTTTCTCTCAAATCATCCATTAATCATGATTTATTTTTTAATGCTTTTTTTTAATGCATTTTGAAATTAAAATGATTTAAGATAGGGAAAGTGGGAAATTAAATTCACCTATATTGTATTTTAAATATCATGACATTTTAAGATTTGATATGCTATTAGTTAAGTGTTGCACTACTGCAGTTATAAAAATCATTTTTTTATTCATTGTAATCCTATAACTGAAACATTAACACAGTTGATGCACCGGATAGTTCATGTCTATATGGTAAATGTAAACATTTTTAGGGGGAATCCATAATAATCTCAATTTTATCTGAAGACAATGCCTAATTTGTGTTGGGGTATCACTGTCAGATGCTTTGATACTATTGGCTGTTTAATAATGCAGTGGATAATATGTTGCCAGCATGAGCTCTTCTCTGTAAGGCTACAGTACTTTAACTGAAGAGCACTGTGCTTAACTTACCTGAGAGTTCATCTACCATTAGAATTGAAGAACCCTGCAACTACACACTCATACACACTCGCACAAACATCTATAGCAGCCGCTCACACACACGGCTGTGCTTGGAGTGAATTAAAATAGTGAGGACGCAGCATTATGTAAATGCCGGCCCATTCCCCTCTCCAGCTCTCGGAAAATTGGATGATGTGTTACAATGATACCGGAGTGAATGGAAGGGCACGGTCTCAGGTTCCCATCAGCAGCATTTCCTCCTCTTCTGCCATCTTACTTTCCTCTTCTCTCTTCCCCTATGCTTTCCTTTATTAGATGCACTTGACAAACCCAGCAACCATAAGTATTAGCACTTACACAAGAGAGAAGGCTCTAACTGAGCCTTTGACTACCCGAGATGTGTAAGATGCACTTTGAGGTGAGCCAGGCGAGTTATAAATTAAAGTCAGCTTGAAAAAAGCTGTTTCCAAAATGTCCTTGCCATTCCAAATATTATCTAGGTACACTTGCTTTAGAATTATTATTCATTGTTAGATCATGTTAAATAATCTAGTTAAGTAATGCTCATACAAAAAACACTTGACATTTCTCAAAATATGTTATTTTTTACGTCCCACAAGTCATGCCATTTTGGAAAGACAAAGGGTGAGTAAATGACAAAGTTTTGATTTTCATCTGACAGATGGAAAAAAATAGACTTGTAGGCTGAAAGCTTAGGCAGCTGATTTGTTGCCTCGCTGCCTTATCAGGTCATGACTTTGTGGGCAACATTTGCGCAAGAAACTTATTTCAGACAGCGTAACAGTTAACAATCCACTGCAAAATAAGAGCGAGCTTTGGTGATAAAGCAAATATATAAATACTAATGTTTATATTGCAGCCAGCAGCCATATCAACCTGTAAGAGACCCCAGCCCAACACTGGTTTCCCACTAAAGCTAAGCAGGGATGAGCCTGGTCAGTACCTGGATGGGAGACCAACTGGGAAAACTAAGTTGCTGCTGGTAGAGGTGTTAGTGAGGTCAGCAGGGGGCGCTCACCCTGTGGTCTGTGTGGGTCCTAACGCCCCAGTTTAATGATGGGGACACCGTACTGTCAACCCCTGCATTCTTGCCAAATTTGCCCATTGGCCTCTGTCCATCATGGCCTCCTAATCACCCCCATATCCTGATTGGCGTCATGACTCTGTCTCCTCTTCACGAATCAGCTGGTGTGTGGTTAGCGTTCTGGCGCAATATGGCTGCCATCGCATCGCATCACATCGCACATTGATAGTGGTTGAGGAGATTCCCGCCTTCCATGTAAGGCACTTTGAGGACCCAGAAAAGCGCTACATAAATGTTCCAAATTATTATTATTATTACTACAATAGTAACTTCTCGCTAGAAATTACATCAGACATGGGAAACATTTGTCAAAAATGTATATTTGCATCCAAACTGACCACCAACCCTAACCCTGACTTTCAGACAATACCTTTACCTACAAAATAGGAAGCACAGGATTGTGGGATACATTTATGCTGCCTTCAAAAATCGATCAGATGTAGGTATATTTGATCATGCCTTCATGCCTTGTTACCTTGGTATGTATCCTCCAAAGAGAGTCTTTTTTAAGCTTTCGGATGCAGCCTTTGTCTATATTGTACGGCTTGAGTCACAGTGTGTGCGTTTCAATCAGCTCCCTAGCTCCCTAGATCATAAATCAGTATATCGTGTACACAAATGTGTGCGCCTGTAAGGACAGTAAGGACCCTGGTACACTACACAGTGAGACACTGATGGTGACATGACAACATCCTCATTGTACAACGTACAACAGCAGGACAGCAGAACTGATATTTTTCAAACAATTTTTTATGTTATTTAAAGTATGCATTATGATAAATACTTTGATAAATTTAGGTAAATTAAGTATAAATGTTAGCTATATTATGTTCAGTATCTATCTAGCGATGTCAGTTTATGCTAAAATATAATTTAAATCTATCACAAGTCATTCTGTTGGCTTACGTGATTTATGTTCTGCGTTTGAGAACTTCTGTAAAGGTAACATTTGAGCACTGATACTCCCTTATTATAATGGTGCATTGTGGCACTTTTTAAGGAGGGAATGTTTTAGTTTACTCAAAGAAATTTGTGATTGAGACAGCTCTTAAAATGGCCGACACCCCGATCAGTGCCCTGACTACGGAGCTGATCGGGGAGCTAAATCTGAATGAGACACACCCTCTATCAATGTAGACTAAAGGCCTGTTCACACAAAAAAGATAACTTTAATAATAACTATATTTGCTTACACACCAACGAACGATAACGGTCTGTTTATTCTAAGCTTGCACGCTGCGGTTGTGTGTCCAAAGTCATTGAACATGTTTTTGCTGTTCTTGTTGCATTTACAGGGCTTTAACCAGCAGATGTCTTCAGCATGCCATGTTTTGAGTAAATCTAGCTATTTTAATCAATCTAGTGAATTTAGCTGATGTAGCAAACATAAAAACACCACTTAGTCTTTTTCACTACAACTTCAACTTAATTTATTCAGAGGGTATGGCCAAATGTTTTCAATATATCAATTTCCTTTAAAGTATCCTTCCTTAAAAGGGGGGTTGACTTGTCAAAGAGGTTTGGATTGTTCTGGACCTCTGCGATTAACTTCTCCACGACGTTGTTTGCCATTTTAAATGCGCATGCCTTTTAAATTCAAATGGATTCTGATTGGCCGAATGCGTTTATCATTTAACAGGTGGAAAAAAAATGCTCTGAAAGTGATCCCAACGATATAGTTCCTCTGTATCGGAATTGTTTTAGCTGTAGTGTGAACTCTGCTATTCTTTAATATATATATATATAGACTTGGCATTGGGTATGTTGGCTTGGCCAGTAGCAAACTTGAATCTTGGTGGTGAGTTTTGCATAGGTCGTGAGATTGCATCACTCAAATTTTCCTCAATTTCTTAATTCCTTAAATGCTCCTTCTGTTTTTCTCTAATTTAGACCCTTTATTTCAAGACCCCTTTAAGTATAGCACAGCCATCTCCCTTTGATCTGCCATTCAGATGAGCTGAGAACGAATGAGAGAGGTGTTCTTCTCCAAGCATGTGCCTCCCTGCACAATCCTATTGTTCTAAATTGACGACACTGAGAAGTCAGTGCGGTGAAGTTATGAGAGTAAGTGAGGTCAAAATCCTGGCCATAAACAAGAACTTAATCCGGTTATCTATAGAGGGTTAGAGGAAGAGAGGTACAATATAGTAGAAAGGGAGCCACTTGCTTTTATTCGTACACACATACACACACCTGGGCTTTGTTCTACGGTGGCCGGTCATACATCTAACAGCCCCCAGTTTCCATTTACCTCCAGATTGCTGGCGAGCGCTGACCCAGCGACCCCAATCCGCAGAGGGCCCTGAGGAGGGCCCATCAATACTGGCAGCAGCTTGTTTTTGTCTGCCCTGCTGGATAAATGATGCCATTGGCTGGCACGCACACTCACACACATCATCTCAACTCACAGACTTGATAGAGTGGGGCCTTGTGGTAGAGAGGCCTTGCATTCGGGATGTCGGCCAATTTTGCAGACCTTGCTCGAGTGCGGCAAGATGCCATAGGGGGCTCTGGAGGACAAACCCCCGCCCTCTCCGTTTCTCTCTCGCTCTCTCCTTCTCTACATGCTCCGTGCCCTCTTCTCCCTCGGCCCTCCTTGTTACAGATGCAGCAGATTTAGTTAAGGGCGCCCTGGATCTTGAACTGCGCTGACCCAGGTCCCCCGTCGCTGTCTGAGTAATGTATTCATTTCATCCTCCGGCCGGCCCTTGGGTCGCAGCCTTATCTATCCAGCGTTTGTACCGCTGTCATCTTGCTGGCCTGAACCCATAAGTTCTCACTCTGCCGAGGGAAGAAAAGAGATGAGGTTAGTGGAGGAAGCGAGCGGATGTTGTTCATGTAAGCTCCTGTAGGGGTCTATTTTTCTTACTGAATCTTATTGAAGATTCTTATCGAAGTCTTTGGAGTAGTGGGTTTTGTTTGAAATGGTGTACTACCATACTAGCCTTCACTCTAAAAAATGCTGGCTTATAAGCAACCCAAGTTGGGTTGGAAATGGACAAACCCAGAAATATTCAAACAACCCAATTTCTGGGTTTGTCCATTTTCAACCTAACTTGGGTTGTTTTTAACCCAGCATTTTTTAGAGTGTTATTATTTTTTTGTAGTCTTTGGTCGATTAGATCAAAAGTGGACGACGTTAAATATAGGTGTAAAGTAAAAGGGGTGTAAAAAATGTTGAGCTTGTCTACTTTCAACCATTTCCAGAGGTAGTCGAAAATGCGTTTGACCAGACTGTTTTCGTAGTAGAGACACTCATGTGGTCGAATGTGTTTGAACAGCCACAAAAGACCATTTACTCTCCGCATACTGACCTAATGGTTCTGTGTTTTTTTTAGGCTTGGTTGTGTTTATGGGGCACAGTACATGTCTTAATACTTTTTTTTTTTTATGCCATATTTTTCTTATATTTTACCTTTATTCCACACTGTCTCCACTGTCCTTTGAACAGCTCATTTGCTTTCTGCTTCTCTGAATCCCATCCCTCCGAAAAAGGCAATGGTCTTAGATTGGTTAGATGGCCAAATGTAGTTTCATGTATTTTTATTGGCTGAAGTGCCAAGCACAGGTTGAAAAAGCTCATATATTTACCCGTCCATAGACCCTCCCCTCAAAAACATTTTTTGGCATCTAATTTTTCGTTTCCTGAACCTTTATTTTTGGTATCTTTATTATTACTTTAATATGGAACCTATAGTCTGTGAGTGAGCATGGTATTGTTAAAGTCCCCATGAAATCAAAATTTGTTTTTTGGCTTTTTAGTAATATATTTGCCTTGCTATTGCATTACTGTTAAAATAACAATGACGGAATTTGCATTTAGAAGATATAAGTGTCTCTTACTTCCACCAATATGGATCAATGATTTTGATGACATCTCTGCACTTCAGATTCTCATCAGATTTACTGTCCAATCCAAAGCTCTCTAGATGCTCTATTGCGTCCCGCCTCCTACATTATAAATAGACGCTGAAGCTGCAGCTGAAATTTGTTCACACATATACTATTTTATACATGGTGCACTATATAGGGGGTAGCGGACGATTCAGTCAGTGTAAATATGGTTTCCATTGGGGTGAAAGAAGTCTGGTATCACGTTAGTGTGACACACAGTTCGCTCCAGGAACACGGTAACACAGAGCGGATCATATGAGGAACTCGCTGCAGACCACAAAATGTATAGGACAAATTTGAATTCTGCAACGGCTACGGCCGAGCTTTGATATAAACCAAATGCTATTGGCTATTTAAAAAAAGGGGAGGAGCTGTTCGATATGCCCCGCCCTGTAAAATTACGAGACACGCCTGTAGCACGATGATGTTGCTGGATCAGATCCAATACATACTGGATGGTGGATCGTTATGGCAATGTCATTGCCTACCGATCTCAACTTATAATGCGTATGTGCTGGTCTTAAGTGACATGTATGATCAATATTGGATGTTCTAACCTGTGCAGTAGTAGTACTGATAAATAGCATTATGTAATTATTGATGAATAAGTCATCTTTTCATAAATGTGATGCTTAAAGGGTCATGAAACCCTACAGCTAAATTTTTGAGATTTTAACAGAGCTATGTGTGTTGAACATCATTGAACATAATGTTAGCATCTGTTAGATATAATTAAAAGGGGAATCTGGTCCATTTTTATGTTTTTCACCCTATTTTCGTCTTCCGGGTTTAAAAACTACAGCTTGTGACGTACCATCGCTCTAATAGTGCTATGTGACGCATCTGTGTCTCATTATTATTAATGAGAATGAGTTTTCTTATCCTATGAGAAGACACCGTCTCTTAATTATTCATGACAGCACGTGGTTCTTTCAAATGACAGAAGTGACAGTCTGCGTGTTCACGGAGTAGATGAGAGGAGTTTATGATCATGGGTCGTAAGTGTTTGTTTCCCTGGTGTAAAGGTTCGGGTGTGTTGCATGGCTTTCCCCGCGATGCTGCCAGGGCTAGTCTCTGGCTGCGGGCGGTTGGTTGGCCATCAACTAGCGATAGCCTACCTCAAAGCTGTGTTTGTGTGTAACAAGCATTTCCTCCACAATCACGGCATGAGCTAATGGTTCGAATTGATAGGACTGAGGACCTCTACCGCTATCTGAAGTATCTTCCCCTGGGGTTTCACGAGGAGAAAAGTCCTCCACCTCAGCAGAGCCCTCTGAAGGCTACTGCTACCACTGTAGACTTCACTGTCGCTGTCCATCTTTATTATGGGTGTTCAATCTGGGAAGTGCGTAAGTTAGATCTCGGCTATATAGGCTACGGAACGGTTGTTTTTTTCCGTGAATTTCTTTTTTTTAAATATGCATTTATACTGTGTATACAAACATAATTATATATTTATAATGACAATAATAATTGTGTATGTGCATTTCTATATTTTAAACAATTCCGATAAATCTAATATATGTAGCAAGGCATTCGGTTACTTTTAAAGGTCAAACAGACGGTTGTCAGTGTATTTTATTGGACTTTAATTTTGCCAGCTTTAAAAATCCTGCATTTCGTTACGTTTAACCCATAGACTGTAAAAAAATATGGACGTAGTGTCCGTGACGTCACCCATAGGATTCCAATAAGCCGTTCTGAAGCTTAAAGTAGAGTCGAGCTGGGCGTTGCCATCTTGTGAGCGAGTCATCGCGTGTCACTTCCTTATAACATAAAATGGGCAAAAAGGCAGGATGTGCGCGGAGCTGAGGTTACGCAATGACTATAGACGGCGGATAAATGGCTATCCACTTGTAACCACGCCCTTAATTATGCAGAACTTTAAGACTTTATATAACATAAACGAATGAGTTATAAAAAAATTCACCCCCCTCACAGTTGTCATGAAGATCAAAACTAGCCTTATAGGCCAAAACCACAATTTGTACCAGGCTGTAAACATGTTTTTTTCTGCTGTAAATTTGAGAATTTTAACACGGGACTCAATGAGATTCTGCTCCCTTCTGGAGCCTGCCTCTAGTGGCCAGTTAAGGAATTACAGTTTACATTACTTCCGTATTGGCTTCAAGAGCCCCTATTTTGATAGCTCCGCCCCACACATACATAACCCAGAGGCATCAACGGCTATGGCAGAATCAGTGTGTATCTAATCCAGGTCGAATATTCAATGAAAAAGTCATCCCTTCTATCACAAAAACACAAACCGTTCTTGTGAACAACTCAATAGTACACGAGCAAGACAGTCCAACTAACAAACATATTACAATTATGACAAGATTAGAGTTACAGCAATCACAAAAACACACACAAACCGTTCTCATGAACAACTCGATAGTACACAAGCACACAGTCCAGCTAACGACATATTACAATTATGACCAGATAAGGGTTATATAGATCATGAAAAGAGTAAGCAAACATATATAAGGAGTATAGTATCTTACTTGTCGGAGACATTGTGTGAGCTGATGCTTGAAGCACACGGTGAGGAGATTTTGATGCTCCATACGGTGTGGAGAGGAAAGGAACGGGTCTTTATCATCGCTGAAGTGAGACACAATACGATCGCAAATGGACTAACAAGCGAACATGACACGAGCATGGTCAAGCAGCATATATTAGGCTAGTTCTTGGCTATTGTCCGTCATGTGTGACTCGTGTGTTTTGAATAATGACGTGCACAGAGCGAGAGCGAGCGCTCTTCTCACCATCAATAGTAGACACGCCCCTTACCTGCTGATTGGCTACAAGTTTGTTATTCCACTCGGCCCGAGTCCTTTTTCTAAAACGGTTTTGAAATAACACTTACCCCACCTTTAAGTGTTTAGAATATTTAATGAACTTCTTTTTTTTGGTGCATTTTTAACGTTGTGTGATAATGGCCTTTTTATACAGCCTTAAATTCACAATGACTTAGACTGAAAAGGGTGTTTTAAATGTAAGAGTGAATTCTACCCTATGGAACAAATCAGTCCAGAAATGCAATGCCAATTCAGGGATAACCATAGCAACTATGCTGCTGTAAATGATAAACATGACTTCCAACAGTTAAACCAATGCAGTGACCAAAGTGACTTGCGACCAATGACATGCAGATCTATCTCTGGCAACTGTAAACCACCATTAACAGAGGTGCTGTGTTTTGTGTGTGCTGTTTCTAATCACCACATTCTCTCTGCTTTGTTGCCATTTCTACTTATATGACCCTTCTGAATTTTTTATTTTTGCATATATACATTTACTTAAAAATATTGCCAGTCACGGGGTATGTTTGTTTTTCAAAAATGAAAAAGACCAATTGATGATGTGGATTTCATGTTGGATTAAAAGTGAGTGTGACTACCTGTATTTTTTTTCAAGAGTAAATTTGGTGGAATGTGTTTTTTAAATCGTGTATTTGACCAAAACCTGTGTGAAAAAGCACAGGATTAACCCTTAAATGCATGAATATTTCAATCATCATTATTATCTAAAGCGGATGGATCTCTATCTGTCGCGATAATATAAAACTCTCCTGATATTAGAGTAATAAACCCTTTAAGGGGTTCCAAATACGCAGTGCCCGTAGAACCTTTTAAAGGGTTACTTCAGCGATTAGCATATGGCTTTGTATCAGTAGAAACCCTGGAGTATATTCAAGTGATTGTGCTTTCCACCCTCATATCCCCCTGAGACAAGAGATTATTGCCTTTTATTTCTGGAAAAATTCCTCCTATGATGCAAATTGACGATATTTTCATCATAGGAGGAATGTTTGGCCAAAGGCTAAAGACTACAGCCAGCAGAGGGAGCCATTTCTGCATGTTTTGAACCCGCGGATGGGGGATGGAGATCACACTCAGAGCTCAGCTTGCAGCTACAGGCACTAATTTAAACGGAGCTACGGTGAGCAATGTAAGTCTTTTAACTTCTCAAATTAATTTCTATGAAAGTTAAGTAACGCAGTAGTGTAAGGCATCACTAATCAATTTTCAGTAATATTTTACTCGGTACATTTTCAGTAACGCTTGTGTTACCCCCCCCCCCCCCTCATTAAAATACAATAAAACGAAGAAAAAAAAACGGGAAAAAAAAACGCGATACATTAACGAATGAAAAATGCAAGTTATTACCTGTTTGTGGTCATTCAATAGCTGCGTGTGGTGTCCAGGTTAGTAACTAAAAACTAAATGACTGCTTCTGATATATTTTGTATAGCGATTTACATTTTCCTTCAATTCATCTCCCTCTTGCTGGTGTACATTTGGATATTGTGAGACATAGTCCAGTGAAGGCGTGTTTAGTGCGGATTTTACAAAAGTGCCGCTGGCATGATTTTAGCCTCTGTGCTCGCGCTGGCCAGTGGAAAAGTGGTTAAAGAAGGTTTAAAGGCTGTCGTTTCAAAGAATAGCACAACAGCAAGCACGTTGGAGAATGGACGAGAGACGAGGCGCGTGCTGCTGAACCAAACTAAAGTATTTGGGTGACGATGACAGAATAAGACTATAGGCCTACTGCACACCGTGACACCGTCATTTTGATTATTTTTTTTAATAGTAATCAAGTCATTTAGTTCAGTTAGAGAACAGACCGTTCAAATAAAACCCGAAGGTGTGTGCCAAGCATGATCCGATCGTGTCGCAGTAAACGCAGCAGGAGTCAGCTCTTGAGCTGACCGATGATCGCGGAAGATTTGGTTTCAAAGTGAAATGTAAAAGCGCCTATTAAAGGGAGTTTGTCATTGTGTTGTATATTTAAGAATAATAGCCCAATTCTAAACCGAAACTATCTGCTTTGCCGCACAGAGCGCGCATTTACTGACGAGCTGTCATTCACTGGCACGTTTTCAGTTCATATGGAAGCATAACTTTCATAGGAATTCATTGAAAGCACCCGTTATTAATGCCCAAGCGGCAGTGCGCATGTTCCTGTTATTACCGGTGTTGTCACATCACACTGATTAACCGGTGGGAAAATGTCCACACGTCACATCTCTACTGTACATTCGCGAGATGGATGCGCATTGCTTAGTTTATCACAGATAAGGACAAGAACGTAGGCTAGTCAAATGCAAATGCAGTCAAATGCAACCTTTGTCTAAAACCAAAATAACTATCGATGCTGCAACAATAAGAAAAGAACAAATGAGCATATTGTCAAAACTTAGAGTTTACACAGTTCTGTTGTGTTTATAAACAGACCTCCATATTGCCAGATAATCACTTTGCCTCAACAATAACAGAACTGGATCGTCATTATTTCTTGCATTGTCTTGAGCATTCACTTTGCCAATTCTCTATTGTTAGCCTGGATAGCCCATGTCATTATGCTTCATCATATTGCCTTCTACTGGATGTAAAATGCTCTCTGGTAGCCTACATTTTAGAATGTTAAGAGCTACTTCTGTAGTTATTTTGGTGAAAGTAACTCAAAAGTAATACAGGAGTAATGTAACGCATTACAATTCTGAGAGAGTAATATTGTAATGTAAAGAATTACTTTTAAATAGCAGTAATAAGTAATCTATAATATATTACAGTTTGGAAGTAACTTGCACAACACTGGCCGCGAGTGTGGTCGCGATTACCTCAGCTCTCATCACGAGAGCTCATCAGCTCATTTATCTGATCCTGCAGTTAGTGCTCAGTGCTGTGACTCACTCATTATATTGAACAGACACGTTCAGTTTTTAATTGTAGTGTCTTCTCCAACTCAGTCACAGTAATCAAGTTGGTGGCTTTGGGAATGGCTTCACAGGGCAGCGAAGCATTCTGGGAATTGTAGTCTTTCATCCCCATGAGACAAAAATACATTTTCAGTCTTTTCTCAGTCTAGAAGACACCAAATTCAAAAATAATTTCACATTTCTACTGCATTGATGAGCCAGTTTAAATACAGATTCATCTTGCCAGCGCTGAAGTACCCCTTTAAGGTTCCATATAGAACCTTTTCTTCTAAGAGTGCATAAGTAAAATGTCACTTCAGGATTGTGTATAAGGCTTTGCCACCTTGTGGATAAGAGTACATATTGATAAATTGCACATATTCAGTCATCAAAGAATATAATTATTGTTGTGTAGAAAAATGAATAAACTTACATTGTTACACACCTCGGGTTGTTAGCGACCCTAAATAATTTTTACAAAAAAGGAATGGGCAAACAGGCACTCTTTCAAAATGTATTTTTTTTAAAATTGTTTATAATGAATTAAATGAGGACTCGACTGAAGATTGATATCTAACTTTGAATGAAATGAATGAGGACGAGGAGGGTAGATAATGAGTTTCTAAAGACCCACGGTAAGAAATCGCAGAAGAGGAATTACAAACATTAACTGCAGTGTATATGTGGCCATGATGAAAACCATGTGCTTTTAATGTTAATCGGTAGGGTTTGTTTAGAATGTTTTCGAATCGTCATACATGTACAGGAATCAAATGTCACTTGGGGTCTTGCACTAAGAAAACATACACAAAAAAGTAGTCAAAATGCATCTGCAGTTAGACGCTAACTCAAATCCTTTTACCTCACCTGCACTCCTCCTTATGCCCTCACCTTTCACGGTCATGTGTACTACAATGCCTCTGTCAGTTGTAGCAGAATGGACTGCAGTTAATTAAGCACATGAGTCCCTTAATATAATCAATTTTAATTAAAATGAATTTTAATCGGAGTTGGGGGGGGGGGGGGGGGGGGGACGTCCAGCAAGGGAGGTTGTTAGCGCAGCGTTATCCTTGTGCTGTCAGTGCAGCATCTCTGCTTCTTTTTTTCCCATCCCCCCCAAATCCGTTCTCTCTATCCTTTTCTTTTTCAGTTTGGATTTGCTGGCGCCTAATTAATATGGATAGGGCATTAAGCCTTTTGGACTCTAGTCACTCTCATTTCATGACTATTAATGATTTTAATGAACTGCACTAATAAGACAGTTTTTTTCTCGGCCATGCTTTCAAGAGCAATCCACTGTGTATTCAGAGAGAAATGGGGTTTATTGGAATGAAATTATCAGTATAAATCATTTTGTACACATATAGGGACATACTTGCGCACAAATACACAGCCTCCAGACACAATGGAAAAGATATTGGTAATACACTGAAATTTGATGAGATTCTACATACGGAGAATTTAAATTGCAAATTATTGTGGAGACCGGTCACTTGGGAAGTTGTCAGAAGGGATCTATTTAAGAAACTTCTTAAATTAGTATACTTTGTGTGTATTCTGTCCTCCAAAATCAGCCATGTTTTTGTTATAGCTGTTGTGTAAAAAAAAAAAAAAGTGTGACCGTAAAACATTGCAATTCATATTCAACATTCATATTCCCATTTTGTTTGTTACCATAAAATATGCAGGGAAACC
Organism: Pseudorasbora parva; assembly: GCF_024679245.1. Taxonomy (NCBI): domain Eukaryota; kingdom Metazoa; phylum Chordata; class Actinopteri; order Cypriniformes; family Gobionidae; genus Pseudorasbora; species Pseudorasbora parva. Next base: position 53,768,076 of record NC_090172.1, read on the forward strand.
TGGGGGAAAAAAGTGCTTTGACTCTTTCTATGGGTACATTTGCACTTTGAATCCCGTTTTAAAAAGTTAGCATTTCCAGGCCCTCAAAATGCAGCCAAAATGCATAAAGTTTTCTATGTTTGGTTGAAAACGGTGTTATGTAAACGGCCCCTACAAAATGTATTTTGAAACAAATGTCTCTTTCAAATGGAAGGTTAACAAGCTTTACTGAAGCCAAATTGACATTGGTATTGAAAAGAAAATCTTTAACACCGAAAACCTTGATTTGAATGAACGAAACTGAATGAGTGAAGGCTCTTGGTAGTTTTGAGGAAGAATCTTTGCACCCTCATGTATGCCTGTCCATGAGGCAGTGAATGCTGTAGGGCTACAGCTGCTCTTCTGTTTCTTTAGTCAGGACAATAGTGATTTGAAGAAGTGCAGAATAGCTAGACATCTTCCTGACACTTCTTTGAGCAATATCAAAATGCATGTATTGGGAAGAAAAAGCTATGCCCTAACCTGAGTCAGAACATGTTTAAGTCTGTTTTTTTATATAATTTCCCCTTTTAAATTTCACATTTAATTTGAATGTGATTTTCTTTTAATTAATTTTGGGGTTAATAAAAGCAATCATCCACACAAAGACGGGGAGTCAAAGCCCAGCGTTGTAGACCAAGGACACCCGAGTCAAGCATATGATGGGGTTACAACAATTACTGAAATTTTTTTTAGAGTAACATTTGGTATGGGTTAAAGGATGTATTGAAGTAAATGCAACTTAATTATACTTGAATTATGTGTTTGAGGAAATGTTTTTATTTATTTATTGGGAGGCAAAGGGTATAGGTGATAACTGAAAAGAGTTGTTTCCATGTCATGCACTTGGAAAAAGCACTTAAAAACAACCAAAAGCACATCGTAGTTAAATCAACGGCTTTTAAACTGTCAATCCTGTCCAAATCTTGACAACCTCTCCTCAGAAATGAGATGTAATGTTTATATGGTTTACCTACCTACATGATAAATTGAATACATGCTGAATGAAATACTCCTTGGAAGAGATATTTGCAGCAATAGAGACAATATTACAGTGAGAAAATGCTGAAACAGCCTAAGTAACTTTAGCAAACAATTGGAGAAACCAATTTGCAAAAATATTTGTACTTTTTAACATTAGTTAATGTAGTAGTTAACCATTTATACACTACCATTCAAAATGTGATGTTGGTACATTTTTTTAGCCTTATGTTCACATATCCTGCATTTATTTGATCAAAATACAGAAAAAACAATAATACAGTGAAATATCATTATTATAAATGAAAAGGAATTTGTACCTTTTAATGACAAAAATATATAATTTCAGGATTTTTCTATGAAAGGGTGTATACATAGTCTGCAACAATGCTTAGGTGCTACGTGTCAAAGTAACATCCACACGAATGGCAGGAAGCGTCACACTGCCTCCGCCGTCTTGCTTTCTTGCATCCTGGTGCCATGTGTTCCGGTAAGAGATGCACACGCACCCAAGGGGTTATTCTAGCGCTCGGAAAGCGTTCCACCCATAGGGGCGGCCATTGCTAACCAAGCCATCACCTGCTGTTAGCATCCCATTGACTCACATTCATTTTTGAGTCACTTTGACAGTGAATAACTTTACATCTGAGGCGTTTAAAGACTCCATTTGTCCATTGTTTATTTCTTAAGAAACACGACAATGCATAAAAGGCTCCGTTACCTTGTATCTTACACTATCGCCCAGCAGAAGCTGTTTTTGTAAAAATAGACTAACTATTGCGTCATAACCAACGCGACTCTGTCGCACAGTTGAGAAATTACCATAGAGACAGGAGGAGACGCTCGCAGGCAATCTTCTACTGTCTATGAGACAGTCGGGGGGACGTGGAGACATAAAGTCTGAGAAAGTCAAGGGAGAAGAATGGAGAGAAGCCCATAGTGAGCCAAAAGCAACGGAAGAAAATATTTAAACAACGTGATTCAGATTTCACTTTCCACATCTACTAGAAGACCTACAGCTGTCAGACAGGTTGCTCACGTCACATCTCCGTCCTCAAGCTCAGTCTGAGCCTGCGCAGTTCGCTCAGCCATCAGGAAGTGAGTGCTCCTATACTGACATCACTTAACGCTGTAGAAGGCAATGGGATAGCTCGGTCCATTTCTTTTACTGTCTATGCACGCACCCAGCCATCAATGTTTGTAAGCCTCTATGCAGCCCCATATGTGTGCAACTGTGATGCACTGTGGATTTTGACACATATCAGAATTAAGGCTGCACTATGTAGTATTTTTGCAGTATAATATACAAAACGCACTAGGCCAGTGTTATATATTTTGTTCAGTCGAGTTCTTACAATGTCCCAAATGTTTCCAGCTATTTGTAAATTGTGAGAAAATTGCTATTTTAACCAATGAACAAGGACTGAGGGAATCGTCTGTCAATTGCGTCATATCTGCGTTACCCGTGGTTTCTGGTTTATTCTGCAGAGACGCTTTACTCTAAGCAGTGTGAACAAGTATCACAGCAGCCACTGAGCGAACACACAGAGTAACATCATAACATCATTTTAAACACACTTAAATGTATCTAATATGTTAAACAGAGCAGCGTTACCTCATGATCGGAAAAGCAGAAATGCTGCCGGCGACTGCGCCCCGTCATAATAAAAGTCCCGCTGCTCGCGAGGCATGTGTTTGCGTAACAATCGCTCCAGCAGCCTTGCTCAGCTCCACAACACTCAGTCCTGCTCTGCTTCATACTACAGTAACGTTAATACCTGCATCCATCAACATGATTTCTGCCTGAGTCCTATCCCGATTCTTTTCCACCGGCTGTGAGGTGAAGACCACATGTCCCATGATTCTGCGCTTAAGCTTGGCACATTCAAACGACGCCTTTATTTTGAATAGGCTCCCTCTAGTGGACGGAAAAGTCACATAGTGCAGCTTTAAAGGGTTCATCGGATGCAAAATGTACTTTTATATAGCGTTTGCATATAAATGTGTCTTTGTACAACCACCCTACATTGATAAAAAATATTTTAGAGATATGCACCGAAACAACGCTGGGCTTTGACTCCCCGTCTTTGTGTGCTGTGAACAAGAGCTGCAGTTTTGGAGATGCTCTGACCCAGTCGTCTAGCCATCTCAATTTGGCCCATGTCAAACTCACTCAAAGTCTTGCGCTTGCCCATTTTTCCTGCTTCTAACACATCAACTTTGAGGACAACATGTTCACTTGCTGCTTAATATATCCCACCCACTAGCAGGTGCCGTGATGAAGAGATAATCAGTGTTATATTGACTTCACCTGTCAGTGGCCATAATGTTATGCCTGATTGGTGTATGTTAAAAGATTAATACATTTTGTAAAATATTATTCATTGTTTTTTCATGATATCTAATATATTAACTTATGCGAAGGACTTAACTTTATTGTAAACTGTTATAAATGTACTTACATGGAAAGTTGACAGGCTTTTGGGGGGCCCATCTGACTTGCTTGCAAAATGACAGTTTATGAGTATTCAGGATAGCTTATGTGCAATAGGCATCAGATGGCCAGTGAATGGGCTATGGTGATCCCAACAGAGGATACAACTGAACATTAGTCAGTAAACTATAGTGTGCAATGTGAGGACACAGGCCATGACATATCTGCATCTTTGACTGCAATATCAAAGTTGTATCTCAGATGAAAGATGAGAACAAATTGCAACTATTCACTCATCCTTGACTCCTTCATCTCCTCCCTCAGTTTCTCCACATCACACCACTTTGGCATTGTGAGGAAATGTATTGCTGTGTTGCATCTGTTGCATTAAAGAGACATTATTAAGCTGAATCACTTATCAGCATATGCGTGTCGAAAGCAGAAACATGACAGCCCCAGATGTAGCATTCATGAAGTATTCATGCATAATAACATTTGCATGGCATCCAGGAATTTATTGCATGCATTCAGATGAGGTACATTGCTCCCCTTTTGAGTAAACAACACATAACGGAAAGCTTATGATAAACTATGTGTATAAACAACCAGTATTTGATTCTCAGCTTTAAGATATTTAAAATTGCAAATGATTAATGTTACTTTTGTCACAGTGGAATTTTCATATAACATTTGATGATGTGACTGCTTTGAGGATTTTAGTTTCTGCTTGGCAAGCACACATCGGTGGGCATTTCTTTTCACCCTGTCAAAGTCTAAGTAATGTCTTATTACTTTGTCAGGGAGTACAAATATGTTCCAGTAAACCTTTAGTGTACAATTAGATTTTTGGTTTATACCTCACAAGCTTTCATGATTTTCTGTCAGTAAAAATTGCCTGCCAATGTTACACAGAGGGAATATTTTGTACTTTTTTGAATCATTGCAGGTTCTTCGGCCTGAGGTTTTGTTATAGTTGCTTGTAGACCTCTGTTTAAAAAGTGGTCAAGTGGAGGCAAGCAGTTCAGATCCTGAGCCTGTCATATGGACGCTTCACACACTGATTATCTGAGTCACTGTTTTACTGTAACTTAATTCTTCCACCATTGACAAGTAATCTCTTAATAAAGTTTCGACGGCAAAGATAATTTTTTACGGCTTTCTGTGTTTTCACTGTTATACGGTAAGGGGCAACACGATCTCATGGTCATGCGTATAAATAGTACGAGTTTGCAATCTCGTGGAATGTATACGCCAAAATGAGTTTTGGAGTGCGTATGGTACGCGGTTTTTTGCGTGCATATGAGACGCACTTTATGGCGTGCATATGACACGCTCTTGGGTAGGTTTAGGGTGGTGGGGTGGGGGGTTCGTATGTATAATACGCCATAAAGTGCGTCTCATATGCACGCGAAAAAACGCGTACCATACGCACGCCAAAACTCATTTTGGCGGATACATTCCACGAGATTGCAAACTCATACTATTTATATGCATTTTCGTGAGATCCGGCTCTAAGGGGACACTATACATATAGTATATATAACACATCTTCTGAAAGAGCACAGATGAAGAAGATGCAAAAACAAGTGATGCATATGTAAAATAATGCAATGAACAACATTAAACAGCATATCAAAACTGCCTAATGTTACTAAATTAAATGTCAGTCCAGGACGAGCTAGAGGACTGTAAATCTCTAGGGGTGTTGATGGACTCAATCTACTCCATCTATGTTTTGATTATTGTTCTTTATCTGATCTGGATAAAGTCGATTTTCTCAGCTTTTTGCATTAATGGGTTCATTTATCAACATTAGATGTAACATAAAACACCCTAATGTACATAAAAAACTTGGAAGAAACTAAGTTTTCATTGTCAAACAAAGAAAAAAAATCACATTCATAGAGTAAACAAACGTTAGGCCAGTTTTTGTTCCTGTTGTGAATAGCTCCACAAGAATGCATCATTTCTATTCAAAATCTTGTCTGCACTGAATATTTGTGGCAATGGATTTTTTTGTGTTTGGTTTGAATAGGCTTTTATTCTACTAATCTGAATACATTTGAACATCATTAAAATATTTGTAATACTTCCCCTAAAATAAAATTATTGTAATATTTCCCATAGGAGAAATGTATTAATTACTTATTCTGAGCATTTAGTCACATGCTTTTATTTTAACAAGAAAGCTGTAACAAAGCAGCAATAAAGCCTAATGTGACAAACAGTTATTCAGTTTGGTGAAGATGCTACATTGTTTACTTCTTAACAGAAAATTTCCATTCAATATGACCTTCAGTTCTTGAATTGCAAAGACATCAAAAGCCTCATTTGATTCAGCCTTGGGGTCAAGTGCGTTATTCAAGGGCATACAGTAATTTCAACTTTCCCAGTTCATGGTCTGTCAATGTGGGGCTAAATCTGAAATGTTTGAGAGTGTTAACTGCTATACCACCATCCTTGATGTTTAGAGTGCTCGCCTCACTCTGCATGTAATTCGGTTGCTTGTCAATACAACATTCCCCCGACTACTCTTGAGTTTTGAGATTCTGATAAAACAACACAAACAAGGTAGAAAATGAGTCTTGTGTCTGCTAACACAAAGAGAAAATATCTCTTGCTCTTGGAAAATATCAATTCATTAGGAATCCAACTCTTGACACATACACATAAGAAACCTACCTTTACATGCACATGCAGTTTAATAACATCACATTCTTAATCCGTAGAGTTTAATATAAAGTTGTCCCATGCAGCCTTTGCAGCTATAACAGCTTCAACTCTTCTGGGCAGGCTTTCCACAAGGTTTAGGAGTGTGTTTATGGGAATTTTTAACCATACTTTTTTAACCAAGCGCATTTGTGAGGTCAGACACTGATGTTGGACGAGAATGCCTGGCTGGCAGTCTTCGCTCTAATTTATCCCAAAGGTGTTTTATCAGGTTGAGGTCAGGACTCTGTGCAGGACAGTCAAGTTCCTCCACATAAAACTAGCTCATCCATGTCTTTATGGACCTTGCTTTGTGCACTGGTGCAGTCATGTTGGAACAGAAAGGGGCCATCCCCAAAGCGGTGACGTCCTCAAGCGTGGAGAAAGCCTTGCTATTGATCTCAGCTAATAGATAAATGATCCAGAATCATGCGGAGGCTGAAATAAATTGAACAGAAGAAACAGCAACAGCAGGACGTTCGTCTCTGTGGTATGTACTGTATTTAGTGGCCTGTCAACATTTGTGTGTCTTTACTCGCAGTTTATGAGGACATGATCCGGTTTATGGACTATTGTATGCGACTAAACCTTAGCAGTAGCAAGCAAAACGGTTTTGCACGTCAGACTAGTGTAACGTTATACATAGAACAACAATGGAGTCCGTTAGCGCATTTGAATGACGTAGGACGCGATCGTGTCATTTACTGATGTTTACTCACGCGACGATAGCCAATAGCAGAGACATTTGAAGCAGTTTTACTCACCAGCTGCTTCCAAAGCAGGACCGAACCTTTATCGCTGGGACCGCTCCGTCAAAAACACACTTCTTGGAGTGTGGAGATCCACTTTGCGACGCGACTGAAACGATGTTGTGAAGCTTTCCGTCATTTCTGCGTTCAAATCGGTTCAAATGCAGTGCTGCCTTCCCGGAATGCTGTGCTGAAGCATTGAAGTCGCTTGATGTCACCCATAGGAATAAAGTGGAGCGTGGCGCGGAGTGTTTATGGACGTGCTTTTCCTCTCTCGCTCTAGTCACGCTCGCTCGCACCCTACCGGGAGAAGAGCCAGTACGGCCCATACAAGGACCTTCCGCTCTATTAACGTCAAGCCGAGCCATACTCAAAAAAACTCTCAAAAACTTGTGAGAAACCGGAAGGAGTATTTTTGACACAGAAATACTCCATCAAACGTCCAACATTAGTTTTTGAAACTTTGTCTATGTTTAGGATGGGAATCCAAGTCTTTAACAGTGTAAAAAGTATGCATGAAGTATACTCAATATGCATGAAACAGCATTTCACTTCCCCTTGAAGCATTAAGAGTTCCTTTCATTGGAACTAAGTGGACATGCCCAACCCCTGAAACAACCCCAACCATAATCCCCCCTCCACCAAACTTTACGCTTGGCTTAGAGCAGTTAGGCAATACTGTTCTCCTGGCAACTGCCAAACCCAGACCCGTCCATCAGATTGCCAGACAGAGAATCTTGATTCGTCACTTTGGAAAACATGTCTCCAATGCTCTAGGGTTCAGTGGTGGTTTGCATTGCACTTGGCAATGTAAGGCTTGGATGCAGCTGCTCAGCCATGGAAACCCATTACATGAAGCTCTCTGTACTGTTCTGCTAATCTGAGGCCACACAACATTTTGAAGTCTGTAGCCATTGACTCTGCATTGACTTCTGCACAGTGCGCACTGTGCGCTTCAGCATGTGCTGACCCCACTCTGTGATCCACTTTGTAATAATACCACTTACAGTTGACCGTGGAATATTTAATAGTGAGGACATTTCATGAATGGACTTACTGCAGTCATAAGGTGGCAATCACAGTACCACGATTGAATTCACTGAGCTCCTGAGAGCTACCCATTCTTTCACAAATGTTTGTAGAGGCGTCTGCATGCCTGTTTGATTTCATACACCTGTGGCCATGAAAGTGAATGGAACACCTGAATTCAAGGATTTGGAAGGGTGTCGCAATACTTTTGGCAATACAGTGTACATCATGGAAAATAAAAACCTGAAACTGTTCCAGCACCTATGCAGAATTATATTATGGACTTGGAAGGGCTCAGATGGCATTTAGAACCTGGCAAAACTGCACTTGACAGTAACATGTCAAAAGCAAGGAAGACATTTTTCCATCATCAGTTGGTTTTGGTTGTAACTGAGACAAAAACACAGACAAAAACACACTGAATCGAATTATTTGCTATATATTTTTCGATTTTGTTATTCAAAGGCGAGTGGCATTGTGACCCATTAAACAGTTTTTCCAGGAAAACACTTTTTATTTGTTTTATTAGTTTTTTTCATTAAAATAAACAGTTAATCCAAGAGAAATCTAATTCAAGAAACTAACATTTAAGCAATCTGAACTGCAAAGTAATACTCCTATCTGCCATTGTTTGGAAAAACAGGTATTGCAACCCCAAACTCATAAAATATATTGTTGGTTTAAAATTTTGTTCATATATTGAGTTAATACAAAGAGATTGGTTTATTCAACAGAAACTCAAAATATTGTTATCTGAACCACATTAATTATCCAAGTTGATTTCACAAAAGAAAAAAAACTGATAGAAGTCAATTGAAAGTCAATAGATAAAAGTCAAACTTGCACATACATTTATTTTAATTTAGTAGTGGCATGTTTATTTTTGAATTTTATATTTTATTTTGTATGGATCATTAATATAAATTTTCATTTCTGAAAAGGCACTTGCTTAAAAAGGGATATCGTCACATTCTTTTTAAAAGTCGATTAAAGGGATAGTTCACCCAAAAATGAAAATTCTGTTAAAAAATTGTAGCTAAACTGTTGATGGACCCCATAGTATTTTTCATTATAGTCAATGGGGTCCATCAACTATTTAGCTACAATCTTCGACATTCTTCAAAATATCTTATTTTGTGTTGTGCAGGACAATTCCTTTAATATAATTCAGGATGGGACATAAATTTAACAAAAATGTAAAACGTAATTTTTATTAGTGGTTTCAGACTTTTGGATCCCGCCGTAGATGGTCTCAAAACTATCAGATGTATGAAAAGTCACAAAACTCCAGTTTTGATTTCACAGGGGCTTAAATTCTTTATTCATCTTAAGTGTTTATGTTAAATAATCCTCAACAAACCTGTTTTAGGGATGCAGAACAGGATCTGAGGACTTAAAATGCTGGCCAACAGGTAAGCTCATGGTGGAATGGTATTAAATCCATTTGTGCAAGCAGTAAGCCCACTCAACCCAGCGCCGGCTCTCTCTGTGTGCTGAATTAGTGACGCTGTGTTCAGGGCTTAATACAGGCCAAACGGCATTTAGTTTAAAATGGAATGGAAATAGAAAATGCCAATGAGGTGAGACAGGGAGAGGCAGGGAAATCGCTAACCTGCCTTCCATGCTACAGGGGAGAAATGCTATCGATTTGCTTTAAATTGTCTCCTGCCCAAGGAAAGAGTGTCAAGGGAGACAGCTGGAGGTGATGAGGTGCCATGTGTGTGACTGCTTACACTCTGAATGCTGCCTGAAGTACAGGATGTTGGGTTAGTTTGAAATGATATACTACCGTATGACTTCTACTTGGAATGCAGTGTGCAGTATATATGGATTCCAATTTTTACTAAAAAATAAGAAAATTATTACTTTTTTTTCTGAGATAATTATTGGAGATTACAACATTTCATGGTCTAAAAGGGTTGTATCTAGTCTCTTAATGAGTCATGGGTGTGTTTTAGGCATAACGTACAATAAACCAATCTCATCTCCCATTCCCTGTTGTGCTTGCACCGTGGTGGATTCGCTAATTACATGGTGGAATTTGTGAGCAGAAAGACGTTTCCCCAGAGGAATCCTTTTATTTCTAATATTAAAAAATGTTTGTGTGCAGTTGCACATTTCTGTGTGTAATAAGTGTGTATGCGAGTTGTGCACCCACATATAGGTGCATATTACAAACATGCCCTTTAAATAAAAATAAAAATACTGCAATATTGACTATAGACCAGGTTTTTGTTGGTCAATGGCACGGTCGATTTCAATTGCCTCAGAATAGGCAAAGACTGAATGCTTGAGTGTTTATTGTCATAATAAAACAGTGGGTTTAATTTTTATTTATTTTTTAAGTACGCTGTTGCCTTAAAATTTCGAGTTAATAGAAAGAAGGAGATTCATTTAATCGACATAAACTCAAAATATTATGTTATCTGAAACACATTAATTATCTAAGTTGATTTGACAAAAGAAAAAAGTTGCGATATAATACAGATCATTTTGATTTTGATTGAATCATGTTATGTCTGGTTGAGCTGCGCATTTATCTATGATATGGCAATCTGATAATACACATTTTTTGATTAGTTTTTACTTATTTAATAAGAGTGTAGCATGTTTATTTTTTAATGTTACCGTTTTATTTTTTACGGTTCATTATGTTTTTTCCCCCCATAATTTTCATAATTGATTAATGGTTGGAAAGGCTGAATAGCTTAAAAAAGGTTGTCTGGCTATCATCAGACCAAGCTCAGTTTAAGATTGAACATTGGCCTGGGGAATCTTCTCTGTATTTACTACTGCACAAGAGACGTGATGAACGAGCATAATTCAAATGACCCTAAAATTGGACAGTCCTTCATCAAATCAGACCACAAGAGGCGTGATCACCGGGTAATGACCCATCGCTTCTCTATCTGTCATCATGTTAAATCCGCCAATAAGGCGCCAGGTGAATAAGCCAGTTTGTGATTGGCAAGTGTAACAGAAGCAGTAGAAATTAATATACAGGTTTCCAAACTGAGCGGCAGGGCGAAATCAAATTGCCGGCAGATCAGGCTGAGTTTACCCAGTCTATAAAAAAGGATACTTTACTCAAAAATAAAAGCTGTCTCAACGGCACTGTGCTACTCACACAAACACCATCGTTGAATGTTGAAGTCTGAAATTGTCCAAAGTGTCATTTTAAACAGGCATGCTACAAATATATCTACCCATATCAAGTTGACCTAAACATAATATTGAGCATCATCAAATGCATAATGTGGTTTCATTGCATCCTTGCTCTTCTGCCCTCAGGGTTTTCAGATGTGCTTCATTTGTGAGCAGACGGTAACAGCCTTGCAGACAACATTTCATCACCTGTGTCCATCCTATTCCCCATTTCTGCCATCAGCATGACTCCAGAGACAGCTGCAGGACCCCTATCTGCCAGCTGTCCCTGGGCCTGGCAAGAGAGCCCCTTTTACTGGGTAATCTTCTCTATACCAGGCCCCTTTGATCCAGCTGATAGAGAAGAAGAAGGCCTGCAGCACCGCTGGAAAAGTAAGAGGACCTGAGTCTGAGCCTTGGGGGATTCCAGTCCGCTTGACGGTCATGGTACACACTAGAGGTCAAATGATTTAGTGTTTTTGCTGATTAAGTGACTTTTGTAACTAGTATTTAATATTAGCTGAACAAACAGACATAGTTTAAACTAGAATACAAACACAAAATTGTTAAAGGTGAGTTGTTCTGACACTAGATCCAGTTAAAGTTTTTTTTAAGCTACAGTACAGCCGTTTTCTGAATCAAAGGGAAAAGATTGAAATCAATGTTACTATCTGACAACAATGGTATTGCAAATGGCATTTAAAGGGATACTCCCAAAAATGAAAACGCTTTCATTATTTATTCACCCTTATGTCATCCCAGATGTTCTTCAGGTGAATACAAAACTCTGCAAGTCCATATAATGCAATTGTATAGGGCCTCCAAAGTTGATGCTTGAAAAAAAGTGAATACAATGGTTATCCATACGACACCAGTAGATGCCTTAATGCCTACTGAAATTAAATTATAGGTTTGTGTAAGAAAAATACAAATATTTGAAGCTTTTATAAATCATCGCTTTGTGTGTTTTTTTTTTTGAAGCATCAACTTTGCATTTTATGGACTCAGAGATAGATTGTTGTTCTAATAATCTTCAATAGAATTTTCTTTTTAGGGTGAATTAATTGGGGTGTTGGGGTGAATCGGTTCAATTATTCTTATTTTTATAGACTAAACAAAGTGGAAGACAGGACTTTAATTCATACAACTGTTGTAGGCATTACATCAAGCATTACACAAGTGCTGTAATGCTTCAATAATAAAGATGAATGGCTCTTTTAAGATGACACAGCCATCATATTCAGAGTTATAATATCCCCCATTCATACACAATATATACAAGTGGACCATCTCTGTCTTTTACATCTCATACAGTTAACACACAGCCACCACATTCAGTTATAATATCCCCCATTCATATACAATATATACGAGTGGACCGTCTCTGTCTTTACATCTCATACAGTTAACACACAGCCACCATATTCAGAGTTATAATATCCCCCATTCATATACAATATATACGATTGGACCGTCTCTGTCTTTACATCTCATACAGTTAACACACAGCCACCATATTCAGTTATAATATCCCCCATTCATATACAATATATACGAGTGGACCATCTCTGTCTTTACATCTCATACAGTTAACACAGCCACCATATTCAGAGTTATAATATCCCCCATTCATATACAATATATACGAGTGGACCATCTCTGTCTTTTACATCTCATACAGTTAACACATAGCCACAATATTCAGTTATAATATCCCCCATTCATGTACAATATATACGAGTGGACCGTCTCTGTCTTTTACATCTCATACAGTTAACACAGCCACCATATTCAGTTATAATATCCCCCATTCATATACAATATATATGAGTGGACCATCTCTGTCTTTTACATCTCATACAGTTAACACACAGCCACCATATTCAGTTATAATATCCCCCATTCATATACAATATATACGAGTGGACCGTCTCTGTCTTTTACATCTCATACAGTTAACACACAGCCACCATATTCAGAGTTATAATATCCCCCCTTCATATACAATATATACGAGTGGACCATCTCTGTCTTTACATCTCATACAGTTAACACAGCCACCATATTCAGAGTTATAATATCCCCCATTCATATACAATATATACGAGTGGACCATCTCTGTCTTTACATCTCATACAGTTAACACAGCCACCATATTCAGTTATAATATCCCCCATTCATATACAATATATACGAGTGGACCATCTCTGTCTTTACATCTCATACAGTTAACACACAGCCACCATATTCAGAGTTATAATATCCCCCATTCATATACAATATATACGAGTGGACCATCTCTGTCTTTTACATCTCATACAGTTAACACACAGCCACAATATTCAGTTATAATATCCCCCATTCATATACAATATATACGAGTGGACCATCTCTGTCTTTACATCTCATACAGTTAACACACAGCCACCATATTCAGAGTTATAATATCCCCCATTCATATACAATATATACGAGTGGACCATCTCTGTCTTTACATCTCATACAGTTAACACACAGCCACCATATTCAGAGTTATAATATCCCCCATTCATATACAATATATACGAGTGGACCATCTCTGTCTTTTACATCTCATACAGTTAACACACAGCCACAATATTCAGTTATAATATCCCCCATTCATATACAATATATACGAGTGGACCATCTCTGTCTTTTACATCTCATACAGTTAACACACAGCCACAATATTCAGTTATAATATCCCCCATTCATGTACAATATATACGAGTGGACCATCTCTGTCTTTTACATCTCATACAGTTAACACATAGCCACAATATTCAGTTATAATATCCCCCATTCATATACAATATATACGAGTGGACCATCTCTGTCTTTTACATCTCATACAGTTAACACACAGCCACAATATTCAGTTATAATATCCCCCATTCATATACAATATATACGAGTGGAACGTCTCTGTCTTTTACATCTCATACAGTTAACACACAGCCACCATATTCAGAGTTTTAATATCCCCCATTCATATACAATATATACGAGTGGACCATCTCTGTCTTTACATCTCATACAGTTAACACAGCCACCATATTCAGTTATAATATCCCCCATTCATATACAATATATACGAGTGGACCATCTCTGTCTTTACATCTCATACAGTTAACACACAGCCACCATATTCAGTTATAATATCCCCCATTCATATACAATATATACGAGTGGACCATCTCTGTCTTTTACATCTCATACAGTTAACACACAGCCACAATATTCAGTTATAATATCCCCCATTCATATACAATATATACGAGTGGAACGTCTCTGTCTTTTACATCTCATACAGTTAACACACAGCCACCATATTCAGAGTTTTAATATCCCCCATTCATATACAATATATACGAGTGGACCATCTCTGTCTTTACATCTCATACAGTTAACACAGCCACCATATTCAGTTATAATTTCCCCCATTCATATACAATATATACGAGTGGACCATCTCTGTCTTTACATCTCATACAGTTAACACACAGCCACCATATTCAGTTATAATATCCCCCATTCATATACAATATATACAAGTGGACCATCTCTGTCTTTACATCTCATACAGTTAACACACAGCCACCATATTCAGTTATAATATCCCGCATTCATATACAATATATACGAGTGGACCATCTCTGTCTTTACATCTCATACAGTTAACACACAGCCACCATATTCAGAGTTATAATATCCCCCATTCATATACAATATATACGAGTGGACCATCTCTGTCTTTACATCTCATACAGTTAACACAGCCACCATATTCAGTTATAATATCCCCCATTCATATACAATATATACGAGTGGACCATCTCTGTCTTTACATCTCATACAGTTAACACACAGCCACCATATTCAGTTATAATATCCCCCATTCATATACAATATATACAAGTGGACCATCTCTGTCTTTACATCTCATACAGTTAACACACAGCCACCATATTCAGTTATAATATCCCGCATTCATATACAATATATACGAGTGGACCATCTCTGTCTTTACATCTCATACAGTTAACACACAGCCACCATATTCAGAGTTATAATATCCCCCATTCATATACAATATATACGAGTGGACCATCTCTGTCTTTACATCTCAAACAGTTAACACACAGCCACCATATTCAGTTATAATATCCCGCATTCATATACAATATATACGAGTGGACCATCTCTGTCTTTACATCTCAAACAGTTAACACACAGCCACCATATTCAGTTATAATATCCCGCATTCATATACAATATATACGAGTGGACCATCTCTGTCTTTACATCTCAAACAGTTAACACACAGCCACCATATTCAGTTATAATATCCCGCATTCATATACAATATATACGAGTGGACCATCTCTGTCTTTACATCTCATACAGTTAACACAGCCACCATATTCAGAGTTATAATATCCCCCATTCATATACAATATATACGAGTGGACCATCTCTGTCTTTTACATCTCATACAGTTAACACAGCCACCATATTCAGAGTTATAATATCCCCCATTCATATACAATATATACGAGTGGACCATCTCTGTCTTTTACATCTCATACAGTTAACACACAGCCACCATATTCAGAGTTATAATATCATTCATATACAATATATACGAGTGGACCGTCTCTGTCTTTACATCTCATACAGTTAACACACAGCCACCATATTCAGTTATAATATCCCGCATTCATATACAATATATACGAGTGGACCATCTCTGTCTTTACATCTCAAACAGTTAACACACAGCCACCATATTCAGTTATAATATCCCGCATTCATATACAATATATACGAGTGGACCATCTCTGTCTTTACATCTCATACAGTTAACACAGCCACCATATTCAGAGTTATAATATCCCCCATTCATATACAATATATACGAGTGGACCATCTCTGTCTTTTACATCTCATACAGTTAACACAGCCACCATATTCAGTCATAATATCCCCCATTCATATACAATATATACGAGTGGACCATCTCTGTCTTTACATCTCATACAGTTAACACACAGCCACCACATTCAGTTATAATATCCCCCATTCATATACAATATATACGAGTGGACCGTCTCTGTCTTTACATCTCATACAGTTAACACACAGCCACCATATTCAGAGTTATAATATCCCCCATTCATATACAATATATACGAGTGGACCATCTCTGTCTTTACATCTCATACAGTTAACACACAGCCACCATATTCAGTTATAATATCCCCCATTCATATACAATATATACGAGTGGACCATCTCTGTCTTTACATCTCATACAGTTAACACACAGCCACCATATTCAGTTATAATATCCCCCATTCATATACAATCATATGATCCAAAAATTCATATGATTATTGGTTGACTTCTAGTGTTTTACTTCTGGCTGTTAGGCTGGCTTCTTAGTATGATCACTGAAGGGTAATTGACACATCCTAATTGAAACATACAAGTTCAAGAAAAAAACATGTATAAAATTACTGTTTTTCGACGGTGAACACGATCAGTCTTGAGTGCAATGCCTTTCTGTGGAAATGAGAGTGGGATTATGTTTTCTGTTGGTTCACTCAAAGAGAAATATTCATTATTGCTGCTTTGGAAATAGGCTTGCAGGATGGCAAATTTAGGTCATGGAACTCCTGAATTTTTTTCAGCTGTGTCTCAATTTCTCCCTCCAAAAGCAGGATGTGATGAAACCAGCATATACAGATCAGCCTTTAAAATAGCACTAGTGTTCAGGCATTCCCTGGCCTCAAGAGACACACTTGCGATTGACACTAGAGACTGCAGTCTTTAGCGTTCTTGTTAGCGGCCTGCATCCCATGCCAGTGACACGGTTCTACTGGGTCTACTGACCTAATGCGTTATGGGAAGCGCGCAAGCTAGACAGGGCTTAAAATTTGCCGACTGAAAACCCAATTTTGGTTTGAAAAATGTGCCAAGCACAATGTTCTCTCCCATTCCCATTCCACACTCGCAGTGTTTGGCCGGGTTTTGTGGCCATGAAGGCTGCTAAAGCTGCAGTTCTCCATATGTTTTTATGTATTCTCCATTCATATGTAAAATTGTGTGAGCTGATTTCGCCCATTAGATTGAAAGATCTAAAAAAAAAAAAAAGCCAATACATTTACCCACCCGTCGACCCTCCCTTTGAGGACTAAAGTTAAATGTGGTTGAAATTGTTTTTTTTTTTTTGATGGATTAAAAGACAAGGTGAAAACAAAAATGTGTCCCCCATCGTCCCGTGATCGCTTCTCAACACCATGTGTAAACAGTGCCTAAGATGCAGTGATATAGGCTTCTGTAGGTTTTTATATCATGTCATATCTAGGTATAAACATCCGAATGATTCCTAGATTAGTGGTTGTGTCACTCTCTTATCATTTAATTGCCTAGTCTCCTCCCATTTCCTCCACCCCAATGAGAAACACCTCATTTGTTACTTGCAACTGTATTGGTACCAGGGAAGGTTTAAAAGGTCCTGCTTTAGATCAGTGTGAGGCCCTGTCTCAAGTGGCACCATGAACACTCATAGTCTTCCTAAGAGTGTGCACTTTTATGTTGTAATGGTGCTTTCACTGCTAGGTAGAAGTTTGCTGCAGAGCTCATTTTAGTGCAGGCTCTGCAAAAGTGTGCATCGAGGGCACATATCGAGCACAAAGTGGGCACTCGCGAGCACACTTCTGAAACATAATATGACAAATGGAACACTCTATAGACTTGTGGACTAAACGATCATGAGTACACGGTGGACATTCTAAGTCCACAAGACCGTAAGTGCATCTAAAATGTGCCATTTGGGACAGGGCCTGAGACTCGGAGAGGCTCTTCACACTGCACAAAATTTGTACGGAGTGAAAAATGTGTGTTAGAATGTTACGGCTAAAATCCCTTTTTATTAACAGACACCCAATTGTGTGCCTCAAATTTACGTGTTTGGACAGACACACAGCGGGCCCTATCATACACCAGGCACAATGTGTGCTGGTCTGAAATCAAGGCGTGTTCAGGTGTATTGTTGGCACTTTGCTATTTTGAGGCATCTGAGATAGAATGCGCCATTGACCAAAAAAACACCAGCTCTAAAGTGGATTCGCTTTATAGGGCTGAACGATATGGACAAAATTTAATATCTCGATTTTCATGCCAGATATCTCGATATCGATACAGTACGATATGACTACGTGTTCGGTGAAAACCAAGAATTTCTCAGAAAAATAAAACGATCATAATACAAAAAACAACACATTTAGAGTTTGTAAAATACACACTGATGTCTATGGAAGAGGTGATAATAATCCTTTCCATTAAAATTTGACATGTTTTATTTATATCAGATACACATTGTGTAATAACTTCAATGTTTACTCTATTCTATTCCCAGTACCAAAAGCCACTTAGTATACAAGTATTTTGGGAGAAGTGAATTAATTCACATGTTGTAAACATAGAGGTTGTAAATCAAACAGATCCGATTCTCTGACCTGCGTCTGCGGCACAAACTAACACAGCGGCGCTCATCGTGAATACAGCTCAACCAACGCGATCATTATAAAGGGGGTTAAACAACAATATACTTCCACTTGCATGTATTTGACAATCGGAATATCAGATATTTCATGCCATAGCTAACACATTTGTGAATATTCTGTATAAAAAAGGAAAAATTACACACAAGCAGATCACCATTCATTCAGCGCTGTTCCTGCTGCGGACCTGCGGTGTGTCACGTGACAAACAATGGCGCGTCACCTTGGAAACGACCCCCCCCCCCCACACACACACACACACACACACACACACACAATATAGTTCTCATGTCCCTGGTTGTGTGCGTGCGCTGGCTTTAGTGGTGTTTTCAAGGACACTCGTAAAACTGATGTTTGTTGTGACTGCCAGAGTTGTATGCAGGGCGAGCACGGAGAGGGGAAATCTATATCATATATATCGTTACTTTGGACGTTGCTAGGCAACGTGGGGGCGTTGTCTGTTCGCCGCTTCTCCACCCACAAATCATGTTAATGTACTATTAGATTTAGATTTTATTTTATTTTCTTATGTTTGTGACTAGTCTAACAGTCAGAGCTACAATTGGGGCTGTTGCTGATTGCTGGCAGCCACTGAGAGGACGTTGTTCGTCGTTTCGCCATTTTCCACCGCTTCTCTAATGTTTATGTTTGAATTGCTGCGGTTGGTTCTGGTTTGGAGGACATTTGATGTTTCTCGCCGCGACTGCTCACTGGTGGTCTCCCTTGGGCTTAAGCTGCATGGTGGCTGAAGTTTGCACCGGGCTAGCGTCATCTGGGCCATCGTAATCGGCGTCCGGCATGATGTTGGGATGTTCTGCTTCTCGGTTGCGCCGCTGTTCCGTCCTGCATTGCGGCCGTGGAGCGGCTTGGACTTCTGCGCCGACCCCGGTGTGTCCACAGAAGTGCCCGGAAAAATGTTCTGCCTCCTGCATGGTGCTGCGGCGATCCCCACCGTCTGAATCGTCACGAAGACCCATCATCTGGTCTTCAGCTGTCGTGCCTCAGCGATGTCATCAGGACACTGCCGCTGGGAGAAATTTAAAACATGGAGTGGACAACAGTGTGCTGCGGAGCTAACAGAGACTTCCACCATCAGCTGTTTTCTGTTCACCATCGGCTCTGTTTCTGTTCACCATCAGCTCTGTTTCTGTTCACCATCAGCTCTGTTTCTCTTCACCATCAGCTCTTTCTGTTCTGTTTTCTGTGTTGGTTGATTGTTTGTAGTATTCTACATTTTTACTTGTTATTCATTTTTTTTTGTTATTTTTTCCCCCCTTTGTTGCACTTTGAGATTCTTCGGAATGAAAAGTGCATTATAAATAAAATCTATTATTACTTTTTCCGATAGTAATATCTTGAAAGTTCATATCTAGATATAGATACGATAACGAAATATCGTTCAGCCCATATGCTTATAGATCGTTAAAAAAGGGCCCAGCATGTTGCATGAACAGATGCAGCGTTTGAGGGGAAAATTGGACTTTCATTCTTACTTTTATAGTCCGAAAACTCAATTCCAGAAAAAACATGATAGGCTAGTACAGTAGGCAAGGATGCAAATATGAAGATTTGTAATGCTGAAGTCTTTATGTAAACCTGTTGTGGCGACCAATCAGTGACACTGGTTTGCACAAATATGCAAATAAAAACATTAGCCTATGGTTTAGCAATGTACAGTGTGAAACTGTACAGTGTGAAAAGCCAGGATTAATTGTTAAACCCGGTCAATTGTGTGCATTGTAAATCGTGAAGCAAGATAAACTAGGATTCTGTCTACCGGAGTTTATAATGATCCAGGGTTAACTATTTCAAGTGCGAAAAGCCCTAAATATGGCTAGAAAACAGATGGTTCTGTCTGTCTTTCGAAAGACACATTTATTTATTAAAAAAAAAAAAAAAAAAAAACTTCCTCCCTGTAGTATGGTAATTTAAGTGTTCCTCCTTTTTGCCAGTTGATTTGGCACACAGGATGCATATTTTTTGCAAACAGGATGAAATTGAATTTAAGGAAGTAGAATTAAAAATGCATCATTCAAATAAATGTATGTAGCTGTAATAAAAGTAGAAAGGTTTGTCAGTGCAAACTATGATTGTTGGCTTGACACAGCCTTCTTTGAAAATTTTGAGAGAAGTTTATAGGTCTTTATTAGAATGTCAACATCTATCTAAGAACACTGCCATAAATGGTAAACATTTAATAGCCTTTTTTTTAATCAAAAGTAAACTTAAATTTGTCTTCCATAGAGATGTCAAAGCATTTCTGAATTCAAACAGGCAAACAACTAGTTTCTTAGTGTGTTCACACTTCTAATTCGGTTCTTTTGGTCTGGACCAAAAAAAGAAAATAATACCTTTAGTTCTGGTTCGCTTAAGCCCCGTTTGCATCGAAATTACTCAGAAAAATTTGCCCCGGGAACTTTTTCCCCACAGAACTGTTGCTGTCTGCATTTCCATCGCAGTCTAAAGTACAGTGAATATTAGTCCGGTGATGTAAGACTGCACGCGACTATCAAGTTTCTGCTGGATTTTGTCCTCCGCATAAAAGCTTAATAAAGCCTGAACCTTGTCATAGGTCCATCTGTCATATCTTTTAAACTCCATTGTTGATTCGAATAGTACACAAATCTTACTGTGTGTACTGCAACCGACTTTTAAAAATGGTGGTTGAAATAAAATGCTGCGTGAACTCAACAAATCAGCATGTTCAGTGCCCACGTGCCCTCCCTAAAGTTCGTACTACCTTGCAACCAGGAACTTTTTGAGGGGGACATTTTTACCCGGAACTTAATTTAGACCCTGGTCCCTGTGGTCGAAACACACAGAGTACAACCCCAAAGTTCTAAGCTCTAGCGTGCCTGGAAGACTGTCATGCCACTCATTACCCATAGATTAAGCATTGCTCAACATCTGGAGTATATAAGTTCTGTTCCTATTTTTACATTTGCAGATAATGACGCCAGCGTTCACCTCCATTCTCCTACCACTACCACCACCAGGTCGATCCCTGTCCATCCATTGGAGGTAAGCCCCCCCCGCCTTCATCCTCAGGTAGGAACTGTTAGTATCTGCTACCCTTCAGATTTTGTCTACAGGCAGGTTCTATGCCAAAGAACAGTGCCCCCGAGTCTTTCTGGAAGAACTTACTGAATATCCAAAATAATGTGGTGTTCCAAGTTAAATGTGCTTGTTATACGTGCATACATATGATGGCATTTTGACCAGTTGAGAACTTGTAAGAGTTTATGAAATGTGTAAAACAGCGTCAGGAAGTTCTACATTGCGCACAAACGAAGATCTGCTGCAAGGAGACTGCATTTCTGACGCCTGCACCGAACTTTAATGGGCAACGAGACAAGACAGGTATGCTTTCAACATTCTGTCCTTTTTAGGGTCGCATCTGGTGACTTCACATCCTGTTTTTGGTTTGTGTTGATGTCTTTGCACCATGTTGCGTTCATATTTCTGTCAAACTGCATCAGTGTTTGTTTGGAAGTGGATCGAGACCCATCTTTTTAGGGGTCTCGGTCCGCTTTTTTAGTGCATACCAGGGTTCAGCTGGCAGAGTTCACACTTGATCAAATGAACCGCACTAAAAGAGCACCAGAGTTCATTTTAGTCGAACCGAACCTGCCAAGTGTGAACACGCCATAAGACACTGTGCTGTATCCTGGCAGTCATTGACTTAGGCCTTCAAACATTCCACCTCATTGCTTTAGTGTCACAGCTTTTGACCATATCAAAGAATTCTAGATGGGCTGTAGAGGTCCCTGAAGGGCTGTCTGCAGTGCTTCCAAAAGCACAGAGATGCACATGAATGGAGCAGTGGGAATTACTAAGGGGAGACAGGCCTCAATAACCTCTACTTCCAGACTCATCTGACAGGGCAGACTGCTTCTGCGCATCCCTAGAGACGCTCTCTGCCGCTGGGTCACCTCTACCGAACCTCTCCCTGCTTTCTTTCATCGATATGCTCTCGGCGGTTGCCAGTCAGTCACATCTGGGACCGCGGTGGTCTCGCAGTCACCCTCTCTCTCTCTCCTTCTGTCCCACCCTTCAATCTTCATCCCTGCTTTCCTGCTATATTGATTTTCTATTCTCTTCTATTCCCCCTTCTCTCTATCTCTCGCTCTCCTCTACTCTCTCGTGTTCTTTGCTTGTTTTTACTTGCGCCCGTGTCAGGGAGGGCGAATGCCAGGATCTCTTTCTGTCCAATGAAGTTTGGAGTCTTGGCAGCGCGTGTCGGTCCTTAACCTGCACAAATGTAGATGTAATTTAATTGAGAAGAGGGTAATGGAATCTATGAGCAGTGGACTTGATCTTGTTAGAATAGGGCAAGTTCTGGACAGGCTCCATGAGGAGAAAAAAAATCGTTTGAATTGAAGCAGAGGCTTTTAGTGGAGCCTCTCTCTCACACGCACACTCTCTCTCTCTTGACCCCTGTCAATATGTGCATTGTGTAAACTGAGATCAGTGTGTATAGATATTTGTAGCATCATCACAATAGCTCTTGCATTAGCTTAAGGTTTGCATACTTGGTTAAAATCGGAGGGTTATATATTGAAGATGTTGAAATGACTCCCTTTTGACAATAAAATAAAATAAAATAAAATAAAATAAAATAAAATAAAAAATGTAATGCACAATTTTTCTTCTTTTTTTATGTCTCTTATGCTTACCAAATGCTGCATTTATTTGATCAAAAATACTGTCAAAAATGCAATATTGTGCATTATTACAATGTACCCACATTTTCTATTTGACTATATTTTTTAATTGTAATTTATTTCTTATTCCGAAGCTGAAATTTCAGCATCATTACTCCAGTCTTCAATGTCACATTTCAGAAATCATTCTAATATGATGATTTGTTACTCAATAAACATATAATAAATCAGTGTTAAAATCAGTTGTGGTGCTTAATATTTTTGTGTAAACTGTGATACATTTTTCAGAAATGTATGAATAGAAAGTTTGATTTGATCCAATTTGATTTGATTTGAGTTTTAGTGACTCATGTCCATTAATTGGTTCCCTTTGAACAGTTCATTTAAGTGAATTAGTTTGAAAGGAAGGTTAAGTGGATCCTGATCATATTACATATCGTAAAATGTTTCATTAAAGATGCATGTAGCCACATATTACTGTTCATTAGGAATTTTTAACTAGGTTTTTATTAAGGGTGTTTACTGTAGTTGAAGGTATGGAGATAGTTGCAGCCATGATTCAGCCACACTAGATTATAAAATTGTTTCATAAGTATTGATGTAAACTGCCGTACAATTGATTTAAAAACCATGATTTACTTCAGTGCAAACCAAATCCTGGATTCTCTTCAAACACTTGCTATCTTACAGTTCTCAGACTCATTAACAATTTATTGATCTGCTAACACAAATCACACATCGCAGTACTAGGTTAGTCCCTACCCTTAAAGGGATAGGACACCCAAAAATAAAAATGATCCCAAAGTTTACTCACCCACAAGCCATTCTAGGTGGATATGACTTTCCTCTTTCAGATGAATACAATTTGAGTTCATTGTGGCTTGAGTTCATTGTATACAAGCGTTATAATGGCAGTGAATGTGTGGCGGGAGCAGTGTAAATTTATGTCAACTAATAAGAAGATCCGACTACGCCACCCCAAGGAATAACCCCAGGGAAAATACTTAAAACCACTTAATAATGAAGTAACAAAGCACACAAGTTCGATTCCCTCATAAAAGCAAGCAAGAGACGTGAGTAAAGTATAAAAATACCACAATTGTTTATTACAAAAAGAGTTTAAAATTTAAGCACAAAACATTCAGGTCCCCACTTCAAAGAAAGGAAAACAAAATACAAAAAAATAAAGAAACAGCTTAAATAATAATCATATACATATAAACAAAACAAATACCAGCAGGGCTGAGGCTCCCAATGGCGGGAATCAGTGGAGATGGTGGTTCTACAAGAGCACACTTCCACGCACACACACCCGTGCACTCTAGTCACACTAGCAAATACTCAAAAGGTGTACACCGCACACGATGAAGAACCACCACCACAAGGAAGAACCATCCACCCATGGGACCTCAGCTCCTGCAGTAAAAAAAAATAATTAAACACATTGAAAATAAACTTTAGACAAAAATATGGATCAAAACTAATGCAGCCGCTCCTCACATAAAATGGTAGCAAAGTAGGGAGAACATGGAAGAGCAACAATGACCTTATTATCAAAGAGTTGATCACAGGAATGGATTATTATAGCAATACTCAACAAGATACACACATTGAGCTGCATCAGAAACAATGAAAAAAAACAAAAACAAAGAAAACCAGAGTTACTGATTGACCTCTTCTAAAAACGAAGAGCTACCCAAGCCTCCCAAACAAACCAGAAAGCAGGGTACCAATACAACAAATCAGACAAGCAGTCCCCCTTTAGTTAGCATAGTTTGATATTCGTCTGCGCAACCGGATACAGTAGCGCATTAACAGCGCGGAGACGACAGCACACTATTACAGCGTAAAACGAGAGGGAGCATCCTGCAGCAGAAAAAAAAAAGATGTTAATAATCAATATAATCCCCACTCAATTATAATTACAGTTAAAACACTTACCGTTGAGATCTTACACACACTAAACCACGTTAGAAGAACAGGTTTGTCACAGTCATACCCACTAAAAACACAATGGGGTGCGGGAAATCATACCTATTTTGGTATGCGAAATACACGTTAAATCCACACAACTATACAAATCCCCTCAAACCAGTGGTTTAAAACATACCTGAGAGGTGAACAGACAGACTCGGCAGACACAAAGGACTCAGATTTCAGCTAGCCGCACGACAAAACACCAGCACTCAGTTACACTACAGCAAAGGCAATTTAAAAGTTGTACACATCAACAATTTCCAGGATATTTCCTATCAGAACGTAGCACGCTTACCTCCAGACATTGACGAAACAGCACAACAAAGGGGAAAAGTGGACGTGACGCATCCCAGGTAACAACCAATCAGCCTTTAAATAGGACAATACTGATTGCTGATTGGTGGGCACTGCTGTCAATCACCTAATCCTGTTACATTCCACCCCAAGTTTCTGCAACGTCGCCCCGACGGTGAATCAAACCATTCCACCTGGGACTCAGTTCCAAGGTCAAAACAAGGTACCAACTACACTAGTTACTATGCTGGACACTGAACCTGCTCCCACGGCTCAAGGGAGGTGGTGCATATTCAAGTGCTGACCTGCCGTACTCCTCCCAGTGCTTCTCACCACTGCAGCATTTGCAGGAAGACTCCTCATGCCACCTGGGAATATGACATGGATTATGACCTCAGCCTAACATGACTCACGAAGACTGGTCACTCATTCAATACACAGGTTCCTCATGCCAACTGGGAATATGACATGGACTGCAACCTCAGCCTACCATGACTCACGAAGACTGATCACTCATTCAATACACAGGTTCCTCATGCCAACTGGGAATATGACATGGATTATGACCTCAGCCTAACATGACTCACGAAGACTGGTCACTCATTCAATACACGGGTTCCTCATGCCAACTAGAAATGTGACATGGACTGCAACCTCAGCCTACCATGACTCACGAAGACTGATCACTCATTCAACACATTTCTTCCTCATGTCACCTGGGAATATGACATGGATTATGACCTCAGCCTAACATGACTCATGAAGACTGGTCACTCATTCAACACATTTCTTCCTCATGTCACCTGGGAATATGACATGGACTGCGATCACGTACCCCCCTCCCCTAAGGCATGCCCTCTCTTTCCCAACGAAGAGAGTCGCTGTGAATGTCAAACAATGTGGCAGTGGGTTGCTGATGCACAAATTGCTCAAGTTCTCGCTAAAGTGCACAATCGTTAAAATGCTCAAACTGGTCTCTTAGCAACATTTCGGCGTTTGGCATGCCATGAGGTGACCAAATTTTAACTTTTTCCAGAAGACTAACCAGGACCCAGGAGAACTCCACTAGCATCTCCCCATCCTGTTGTCCTCTAGAAAAAAAAAACGACTCCCGGAGAACCACATAAGACTTTGTACAACCGTACAATTCACGCAATACCTGAACAATTTAATACGGATCCTCCCTCTCGTTCCAAAAGATCAAATTAAAAAAAAATGTTTTAAAGAAAGGAGCCTGATCAGCTGCAGACAGATGGTGACGCCACATACAATTCTGGGCCTCTCGCACCCAGCCATTGACTTAACTCACAACTCGTCCTCCATATCTGCACTTGCACACGCAAAGAGGGACTGCTGTTGTCTGGCTCCTAACAAAAAACAACACAAAAAAACAAATATACAAAACTCACATCTCTATACTACACAAGAGGGAACCCTGCCGAGTATACGCCAGATTGTGGCGGGAGCAGTGTAAATTTATGTCAACTAATAAGAAGATCCGACTACGCCACCCCAAGGAATAACCCCAGGGAAAATACTTAAAACCACTTAATAATGAAGTAACAAAGCACACAAGTTCGATTCCCTCATAAAAGCAAGCAAGAGACGTGAGTAAAGTATAAAAATACCACAATTGTTTATTACAAAAAGAGTTTAAAATTTAAGCACAAAACATTCAGGTCCCCACTTCAAAGAAAGGAAAACAAAATACAAAAAAATAAAGAAACAGCTTAAATAATAATCATATACATATAAACAAAACAAATACCAGCAGGGCTGAGGCTCCCAATGGCGGGAATCAGTGGAGATGGTGGTTCTACAAGAGCACACTTCCACGCACACACACCCGTGCACTCTAGTCACACTAGCAAATACTCAAAAGGTGTACACCGCACACGATGAAGAACCACCACCACAAGGAAGAACCATCCACCCATGGGACCTCAGCTCCTGCAGTAAAAAAAAATAATTAAACACATTGAAAATAAACTTTAGACAAAAATATGGATCAAAACTAATGCAGCCGCTCCTCACATAAAATGGTAGCAAAGTAGGGAGAACATGGAAGAGCAACAATGACCTTATTATCAAAGAGTTGATCACAGGAATGGATTATTATAGCAATACTCAACAAGATACACACATTGAGCTGCATCAGAAACAATGAAAAAAAACAAAAACAAAGAAAACCAGAGTTACTGATTGACCTCTTCTAAAAACGAAGAGCTACCCAAGCCTCCCAAACAAACCAGAAAGCAGGGTACCAATACAACAAATCAGACAAGCAGTCCCCCTTTAGTTAGCATAGTTTGATATTCGTCTGCGCAACCGGATACAGTAGCGCATTAACAGCGCGGAGACGACAGCACACTATTACAGCGTAAAACGAGAGGGAGCATCCTGCAGCAGAAAAAAAAAAGATGTTAATAATCAATATAATCCCCACTCAATTATAATTACAGTTAAAACACTTACCGTTGAGATCTTACACACACTAAACCACGTTAGAAGAACAGGTTTGTCACAGTCATACCCACTAAAAACACAATGGGGTGCGGGAAATCATACCTATTTTGGTATGCGAAATACACGTTAAATCCACACAACTATACAAATCCCCTCAAACCAGTGGTTTAAAACATACCTGAGAGGTGAACAGACAGACTCGGCAGACACAAAGGACTCAGATTTCAGCTAGCCGCACGACAAAACACCAGCACTCAGTTACACTACAGCAAAGGCAATTTAAAAGTTGTACACATCAACAATTTCCAGGATATTTCCTATCAGAACGTAGCACGCTTACCTCCAGACATTGACGAAACAGCACAACAAAGGGGAAAAGTGGACGTGACGCATCCCAGGTAACAACCAATCAGCCTTTAAATAGGACAATACTGATTGCTGATTGGTGGGCACTGCTGTCAATCACCTAATCCTGTTACATTCCACCCCAAGTTTCTGCAACGTCGCCCCGACGGTGAATCAAACCATTCCACCTGGGACTCAGTTCCAAGGTCAAAACAAGGTACCAACTACACTAGTTACTATGCTGGACACTGAACCTGCTCCCACGGCTCAAGGGAGGTGGTGCATATTCAAGTGCTGACCTGCCGTACTCCTCCCAGTGCTTCTCACCACTGCAGCATTTGCAGGAAGACTCCTCATGCCACCTGGGAATATGACATGGATTATGACCTCAGCCTAACATGACTCACGAAGACTGGTCACTCATTCAATACACAGGTTCCTCATGCCAACTGGGAATATGACATGGACTGCAACCTCAGCCTACCATGACTCACGAAGACTGATCACTCATTCAATACACAGGTTCCTCATGCCAACTGGGAATATGACATGGATTATGACCTCAGCCTAACATGACTCACGAAGACTGGTCACTCATTCAATACACGGGTTCCTCATGCCAACTAGAAATGTGACATGGACTGCAACCTCAGCCTACCATGACTCACGAAGACTGATCACTCATTCAACACATTTCTTCCTCATGTCACCTGGGAATATGACATGGATTATGACCTCAGCCTAACATGACTCATGAAGACTGGTCACTCATTCAACACATTTCTTCCTCATGTCACCTGGGAATATGACATGGACTGCGATCACGTACCCCCCTCCCCTAAGGCATGCCCTCTCTTTCCCAACGAAGAGAGTCGCTGTGAATGTCAAACAATGTGGCAGTGGGTTGCTGATGCACAAATTGCTCAAGTTCTCGCTAAAGTGCACAATCGTTAAAATGCTCAAACTGGTCTCTTAGCAACATTTCGGCGTTTGGCATGCCATGAGGTGACCAAATTTTAACTTTTTCCAGAAGACTAACCAGGACCCAGGAGAACTCCACTAGCATCTCCCCATCCTGTTGTCCTCTAGAAAAAAAAAACGACTCCCGGAGAACCACATAAGACTTTGTACAACCGTACAATTCACGCAATACCTGAACAATTTAATACGGATCCTCCCTCTCGTTCCAAAAGATCAAATTAAAAAAAAATGTTTTAAAGAAAGGAGCCTGATCAGCTGCAGACAGATGGTGACGCCACATACAATTCTGGGCCTCTCGCACCCAGCCATTGACTTAACTCACAACTCGTCCTCCATATCTGCACTTGCACACGCAAAGAGGGACTGCTGTTGTCTGGCTCCTAACAAAAAACAACACAAAAAAACAAATATACAAAACTCACATCTCTATACTACACAAGAGGGAACCCTGCCGAGTATACGCCAGATTGTGGCGGGAGCAGTGTAAATTTATGTCAACTAATAAGAAGATCCGACTACGCCACCCCAAGGAATAACCCCAGGGAAAATACTTAAAACCACTTAATAATGAAGTAACAAAGCACACAAGTTCGATTCCCTCATAAAAGCAAGCAAGAGACGTGAGTAAAGTATAAAAATACCACAATTGTTTATTACAAAAAGAGTTTAAAATTTAAGCACAAAACATTCAGGTCCCCACTTCAAAGAAAGGAAAACAAAATACAAAAAAATAAAGAAACAGCTTAAATAATAATCATATACATATAAACAAAACAAATACCAGCAGGGCTGAGGCTCCCAATGGCGGGAATCAGTGGAGATGGTGGTTCTACAAGAGCACACTTCCACGCACACACACCCGTGCACTCTAGTCACACTAGCAAATACTCAAAAGGTGTACACCGCACACGATGAAGAACCACCACCACAAGGAAGAACCATCCACCCATGGGACCTCAGCTCCTGCAGTAAAAAAAAATAATTAAACACATTGAAAATAAACTTTAGACAAAAATATGGATCAAAACTAATGCAGCCGCTCCTCACATAAAATGGTAGCAAAGTAGGGAGAACATGGAAGAGCAACAATGACCTTATTATCAAAGAGTTGATCACAGGAATGGATTATTATAGCAATACTCAACAAGATACACACATTGAGCTGCATCAGAAACAATGAAAAAAAACAAAAACAAAGAAAACCAGAGTTACTGATTGACCTCTTCTAAAAACGAAGAGCTACCCAAGCCTCCCAAACAAACCAGAAAGCAGGGTACCAATACAACAAATCAGACAAGCAGTCCCCCTTTAGTTAGCATAGTTTGATATTCGTCTGCGCAACCGGATACAGTAGCGCATTAACAGCGCGGAGACGACAGCACACTATTACAGCGTAAAACGAGAGGGAGCATCCTGCAGCAGAAAAAAAAAAGATGTTAATAATCAATATAATCCCCACTCAATTATAATTACAGTTAAAACACTTACCGTTGAGATCTTACACACACTAAACCACGTTAGAAGAACAGGTTTGTCACAGTCATACCCACTAAAAACACAATGGGGTGCGGGAAATCATACCTATTTTGGTATGCGAAATACACGTTAAATCCACACAACTATACAAATCCCCTCAAACCAGTGGTTTAAAACATACCTGAGAGGTGAACAGACAGACTCGGCAGACACAAAGGACTCAGATTTCAGCTAGCCGCACGACAAAACACCAGCACTCAGTTACACTACAGCAAAGGCAATTTAAAAGTTGTACACATCAACAATTTCCAGGATATTTCCTATCAGAACGTAGCACGCTTACCTCCAGACATTGACGAAACAGCACAACAAAGGGGAAAAGTGGACGTGACGCATCCCAGGTAACAACCAATCAGCCTTTAAATAGGACAATACTGATTGCTGATTGGTGGGCACTGCTGTCAATCACCTAATCCTGTTACAAATGGAAGCCCAAAATTTGATGCCCAAAAAAGTGCATTATATGTAATGCTTCGGATATGTGATATGTAATTTCACTTTTCTAACTGACTTGACCATTTTCACTGGTTCGATAAAAAAAAAAAAAACATGTAGATATACCAGAATATCAGACTTGGTCATGGCCTCTTTTGACTTTGGCCAGTAAACAATCACCTTTATAAAATGTTCAGAATACCTTAATAAATTATTAACTGCATCATTTGTAAATTCCTCTTTTGTTTCATTGCATTCAGATCTCACATGCCATGCTTTACTGAATTATAAACTTAAACAGGGTTATCATCAATAGATGTCAATGTGTGAAGAGCCTCTTTGTCAAATCCTGACATTTATGCAGTGTTCATAATGAATTTAGAAAGATTTTTTTTTTTTTTTTTTTTTTTTTGTAATTTCATAAAATAATTTATTGTTATAAAACTGAAAGACATGGCTTTAGGTCATACGTAAATGTGCCATTGAAAAGCAGAGCCATTGAAAGTCTTATGTCTTCAAATCTTCATTTTCACTATTAAGCAAAGTTTTATGCATTATTTCTGTCTCTCTCTCTCTCTCGTTCTTTTATATCCATTAGTCTTTTTCTCCATCTGCCCTTGATCCTGATTCCACTCCACTCATCACTCATACCTTATTGACTCTCTTCCCTCCCCCTCATTTTCCATCTCTTTTGCTTTTATCCTCTCATTCGTTCTCCAAATGAATCGAATCAGGTCCTGTTGTCTTTGTGCTGCATCAGAAAAAACATCTTTCACTCTCTTGCTCTGGTACCTTAGCTCTCTGTCTCTGAAACTTTTGGACTTCTTTTAAAGTTCAATGGGCATAACAAACATTTTTAGTGTGGTTGGCCATCTGGGCAAGTATAAAGTCCAAAAAGGCCAAATCAGACAAGGATAGACTGGTTGGGATGGAGAAGAGTTGAATCATCATTAATACGAGGACGCGTCCGTTGCACCGTTTAGTATGTGCAATGTTACATAAAAACATGGTGTTCTACAGGAACAGGCCCTAGTAAGACAGGAAAAGGTTAAGTTGGGATGTCATATCATCCTCTCAGGGGTATGTACCCAAGATGAATCCCCCACTAACCTTAGATCTATTCTCAACAGTGACCTTCAGTACATATACCCCAATCCAACACCCACCCTTTCCTTCCTGCTAAGCAAAGCAAGGGCACTGGTGCATTCCATCTATCAGCCAAATAAACGGCCATTTCTTCTACAAGTGACGCCAGTATACATCAACACCAACATAGACCTTTTTTTTCCTGGTCTTTTTTCATACATATAGCAGCAGGTGCAGGTGTACACCCACATACTGTAAAGATGATCAAATTGAACTACACTTACAGGTTGTGCGACATTTAGAACTGAATTGATCATTAAATTGCATTTTATTCTTCAATTTGAATTGAATTTGAATGCTTTAGTTGTAAAAGTGCTGCTCTTAATTTTTTTTAAATGAATTACCCATGTTATCAAACACAAAACATATACCATGTTTCCATTTAAATAAAGAAGATTAACCATGATTAAAATGTCACATTCAAGTCTCGTATGTTCACCAACACTGTCAGAAAAAAAAGTACATTGCTGTCACTTGGGAGGTACTCTAAGGTAGAAAACTGAAAAGGTAATATGTACCTTTAAGGTATTATGTTCCTTTAAGGTCCTAATACGCACTCTTAAAGTACTGATATGTACCTTTAAAGGTACTAATATGTACCATATTGGTATAAAGATGTACCTTTTTACTTTTGTACCTTAGGGTACCGCCCCAGTGACAGCAATGTTCTTTTTTTCTGAGAGTGAAGGCTGCACTGATTTGAGAACAAATCTATAATATTGTGAAATAGTATTATAATTTAAAATAACTGTTTAAATGTTTAATATATTTTAAAATATAATTATAGGGTTAGTTCACCCCAAAATGAAAATTGTGTCATTAATTTACCCTCATGCCATTCGACACCTGCAAGACCTCCGTTCATCTTCGGAACACAAATGAAGATATTTTTGTTGAAATCCGTTGGCTCAGAAAGGCCTTCTCTGACCATGACCAATGTCATTTCCTCTCTCAAGACCCATAAAGGCACTAAAGACGTTGTTACAAAGTCCATCTCACTACAATGACTCTACAGTCATTTTATGAAGCAACGAGAATAGTTTTTGTGTGCGCAAAAAAAACTAAACTAAATAACGACTTTTAAAGTGATGGGCCGATTTCAAAACACTACTTCATGAAGCCTTAAAGCGTTATGAATCAGTGTTTCAATTCACGGTTTGGATTGCGTGTCAAACCGCCAAACTGCAGGAAATCACGCAACTCTCCCACTCAGAACCGCTGATTCGATACACTAATTCATAACTTGTAATTACAACGTGCAAACTTGTAATTTTTGGATATGAAGAAATTTTGAAGCCTAAATGCAGTCACAAGAGGTAAAAAGCTAAAGGTAGGCTATAAACAAACTAGTGGTCCCACGACTTCAACGTCACCACCATGAAGCTTCCAACAAAAACATTTTCACCGATTGAGTTAGAATAGAGCACAATTGATTGAATTGAATTAATGAAGCTGTAAAAGCGGACTGAGTTTACCTTTTCGCCGTGATGACGTTTAATGTCCCCGACAGCCACTTGTTAGCAACTGCCTTTTTCAAGACACGTAACAGCTTCACAAACTCATGAGTGGGTAATACTGATGTATTTTATGTCAGAATAAAACGTAGGCCTACAAGTTTCTTGAGCTTGTGTTCACCAAGGGGGTAATCTAGCACTCGGAAAAGCATACCACCCATAGGGGTGGCCATGCTAACCAAGCCATCACCTGCTGTTAGCATCCCATTGACTCCCATTCATTTTTGCATCACTTTGACAGTGAATAACTTTACATCTGAGGCGTTTATAGACTCCAATTGTCCATTGTTTATTTCTAAAGAAACACGACAATGCATAAAAGGCTCCATTACCTTGTATCTTACACTATCGCCCCGCAGAAGCTGTTTTTGTAAAAATAGGCTAACGATTATTTTACGAACCATAACCAACGCGACTCTGTCGCACAGTTGAGAAATTACCGTAAAGACAGGAGGAGACGCTCGCAAGCAATCTTTTACTCTCTATGAGACAGTCGGGGGGAAGTGGAGACATAAAGTCTGATAAAGTCAAGGGAGAAGCATGGGGAGAAGCCCATAGTGAGTGAAAAGCAATGGAACAAAACATCTAAACAACGTGATTCAGATTTCACTTTCCACAACTACTAGAAGACCTGCAACTGTCAGACAGGAGGCTCACGTCACATCTCCGTCCTTAAGCTCAGTCTGAGGCTGCACAGTTCACAGGAAGTGAGTGCTTCTTATTGACTTCACTTTTCACCGTTGTGAAGGTCGATGTGTTTATTTCTTTTACTGTCTATGGTGTTCACCAAAGACCTTATTTCAACCATTTAACCAAAAACCCATTCAAAAAACCTATTGACTTCAGGACGATGGAACTGGAAGTTGCTAAAATGCTAACTCGTTAACTCAGCGACTTAAAGCAGTGCTGTTCAGACTGAACAGAGTATGATGACATGTACCACAAGAACGAAATCATAGAAAGCTTTATTTATGGTAATTACTACATGGCGTGAACGCAGCAAATATAACATACTCCATCCATGCAATTCTCAGCATAGTGAACGAGAGCTATAGCGAATATTAACGTAAACAACTTTTCTTTCAGGTCAAGCATCTTCAAATTATTCTGAGTTGGCCAGACGCATACATCTGCATGCTTGTGTAAAGCATAGTTCTGGCCTTACAAAGTGGACAGCTTTAACACAAGTAATCTGTTCTTTCCTATATTGTTGAACTAATGAAATGCAGTTGTTATTTCTATGAATTGTAATAAACATCCTGTTTGGGTAAATTCAATTCAAATTCCACAACAGTTAAATTTAGAACCAATGTCAAACTGTCCACTTCTGCTCAACCCGTTCACACCCCTGTTTTTGCTTTTGATAAACTTCACCAGACAGCTCTGATGATTAATGATAGTTAACAGAATTGAATCAAGGTTAAGAAAGACAGGGGTCGGATGGAGAGCGACAGGGAAAAGGGCCAGGTTGGTGTTGGAGAAGGCACGGTAAATAACTTCTTTACAGAAATATACGACAGGGTCCCTCCCCTTCGCCATGCCCAGTAATTACTCGCCCAGGCCCTCTGTAATAATTCCTATTACAAGCAGAACGGAAAAAGTCGGTAACTCACAGCGCTGGGACAAGGTGAAGGCAAGGCCACGGAGCAGCGGATCAATATTTCATTTACTCGCCCCTTGCTTCCACACCCGGACCTGTATCAAATTCTTCACAGCCGGCTGTGGAAGAAGTGAGAGAGGCTAGGCGCAAGACAAGATGTAGAGGGAGAAAAGAAACAAGGTTCACGAAAACAACGACACAAGGACTCTAATTTCCTTGGGGTGTTTGCTGAGGTTGTGTGTGTGTGTTGGTGAGCATGCAAGGTCATTCATTACGCACCACTGTCAAATGGAAACGCACAGACCCATTAGAACCGTATTGGTAAACGTACGTCAATCAACTCTTGACAACAAAATGAGCCTTTTCACTTCTTCACTATACCTGTTGGAAAATGAAAAGGCTTATGTCAGCTTCATTATGTGTCTGTGAGAGCAGGATTGGTCCAGCAAATGTTTCATACAGGTGTTAAAGCTAGTGTGTATTGCTCTTGGGTAATGTCGGATGTTGTGAAGTTTCTTTTAAGTCGGCATGAAACTTAAAGGGGCACTTTGTAGGATTTTTTTGAAGTAAAATATCCGAAAACAGTGGATATTTTGTTCAGTTGAATTCTTACAATATCCCAAATGTTTCCAACTATTTGTAAATTCTGAGAAAATTGCTATTTTAACCAAGGAACTGTTGTCATATAAACTACATCATATCACCGTTACCTCGGTTTCTGGCTTTATTCAGAAACGCTTTACTCTTAGCAGTGTGAACAAGTGTCACAGCAGCCGCTGAGCGAACACCCAGAGTAACATCATTTTTAGCACACCTAAATGTATCTAATATGATAAACAGAGAAGCATATGATAAAGCGGAAATGGCACTGGCAAATGTCCCGTCATAATAAAAGTCCCGCAGTTCGTGAGCCCGTGGTTGACAGATTGGAGTTTATTTCGAGCAAAACATTTTTTTAAATTAAATATTCAATTAAAAATAAACAATAAACAATAGTAATACATTTAAAAATAAATAAATATACACACAAACACACAAACACATACACACATATACTCCCTCGAAAGGGGTTGGAAAGAAGTAGAACTTATTTACTCCCTTTCCCAAATCATTCTCTTATATTACATCATATAGCTGCTGTCATTGTCTGTTCAATTACTAATTATTTATGTGATATTATAGTATTTTATTACACGGCTCTGTGAAATACTTGATTCTGATTGGTCAATCGCGCATTCCAGGCGTACGTTATTCCCAGATAACACCCGCTCATCCGGGTACTACGAGTTATCTTGACCGGTACTACTTCTATGCTTAACGCTGGCGCCATCTTGTGGATTAAACAGCCATGGGTTACAATGGAAGACTTCAAGGCAGGTTTCCTTTATAAAGTTTTAAATATGGATATTCTTCTTACACAAACGCATCGATTCGAATCAGAAGGCTCTATTAACCCATCGGAACCATCCGGAGCACGCTATTTGACGGACAGCTGCATTTTTTATGGACTTCAAATACAACTACAACAACTGCTGGGATTAACGTTAGCCTGGACTTTTTAAATATAACTAATATAAATATACTTATATAAATATACTTATATAAATATAAAGGATGTCATATACACCTATAATGACTTGAGGGTGAGTAAATCATAGGCTTGGCTTCATTTTTGGGTGAACTAACCCTTTCAGCATTCATTTTTAACATTTAGCAGCAATAGATAAAGGCTTAAAGCAGGTTGGAACTGTTTTTCTTCGTGGAAGCTTTGCGTAAGAGCTAATCAAATATTTAATCTCAAGACAATATTTTGTGTCTAATTTATTTGAGACTAGTAGCCGTGTAATAAGCGGGATAATGTACACCCAGCCGGTTGTTATCGCAGAATAAACCCCTTCAGAGTGATGCAAGACCCCTCCGCTTCGCGTCTGTCGGGGTTTATTCTGCGATAACAACCGGCTGGGTGTACATTATCCCTTACTTATATGCAACATACCTAATTATGACCATCTCAATAAACACAATAATGCAATGTAATAATCCTCCCTATCATAAACCGTCTTTCGGATGAGACGTTAAACTGAGGTCCCGACTCTCTGTGGTCATTAAAAATCCCAGGATGTCCTTCGATAAAGAATAGGGGTGTAACCCCGGCATCCTGGCCAAATTTGCCCATTAGCCTCTGTCCATCATGGCCTCCTAATAATCCCCATATAATGATTGGCTTCGTCTCCTCTACACCAATCAGCTGGTGTTTGTCCAATCACCAATCACTTCCACTTCTTTCAGTTAAGCGTATGTGGGGAAATGCAACGCTGTTTAATCATATTAGATACATTTGAGTGTGTTGAAAGTTGTTATAATGCTGTACGTTCACTCGGCGGCTACTATGTACTTGTTACAATCTGCAGTAAGTTAAATCAATATTAGGCATGGTAAAACATGGTATTGGTATTCATGGCAAATCAAGAAAATGAGATTTAAACAATAAGACTGAGCCATAACAATGATTTGTTTTCTGTTGATGAATTGCACACTGCCCTTCTAGCCTTGTACACTGCCCTGCACGTACTACACATCTATATTCATCATTATCCATAATTCAAGCAAAATTCAAGTGAGAAAAAAAAAAAAGTGTGTTTAGAGAAAAGTGTTACAGGGGTAAACCTCTTGCCGACTTGTAATTTAGGGCTTTGATGGACAGGGGGACAAAGGAATTCTTAAAGCGATTGAGCCTACATTTGGGGAATCTAAGGGTGCTTTCACACTTGGTTTGATTGCCTGGACCAAACCTGAGTTCGATTGCACCCCCCTCCACCTGCCCCCACTGGACTGTGTTCATATTGTATTATTTGGGTCTGAACCGGGGTTCGTTTGCATCATCAAAGCAGCAGCTGTTTACCCGGTTTCTTAGTAATGACAGCGAGCGTGAAGGCGGCGAAATGCATACTGTTTCTCCCATCACTTTTATATTTTTGTTTTTGAACCGTTGGTTTTGTAACCAAAGCTTCAGTACGTAATGGCACTTGCGTCTATTCGCCGCGAATGCACTGCAAATTCTCTAAGGAACGCTGAAGATGAGCAGAAATGAAATCTACAGCTCTCTGCTTGCAGTATGTCAGTGACGTTCGTCGGGTAAATAAGTGAAACACACACAAAACACACATTTTGATCAAATCATAAGTCATTAATAGCGGTTCACTTCCGCGATTTAGTAAGATTGCGTTCCAATCAGCAGCGAACTGTACCGGAGTTCACATGAAACGAACCCCAGACCACCTTTTTAAGCGGACTCGGGGGCGGTTCGCGGGTGCGCACCAGAGTTCATCATCCAAACAAACCAAACTCTGACGTCAATCGAACTCGGGTGCGCATCAAAAGTGCTAGTGTGAAAGCACCCTAAAGCATTTTCTTCCTGAGGGAAGAAGCTGGTACTCAGGGTGAAGGATGTGGGTGGGGTCTGAGATCATTTTTTGGGCCTGTCTGATGATTGTTTTGTCAGGAGATAGCCTGGAGTGTGGGATGCTGCTTGACTCCCATTATTTTCATGGCTCTCTTTGTTAACTGTGTAATCTGGCCTTTCAGCTGTACACCGAGGTTGCCAAACCAAGCTGCGATGCCATAAAACAGAATGCTCTTAATTACAGCATGGTAGAAGAGAAGCAACAGTTTCTGGTTAACACCAAACACCCTCAGCCTACGGAGAAAATAAGTCACTGTTAGACCCTAATACAGACGTTTTCTACTTGAACACTCCATGTCAGTATGCCCAGATATCTGTAAGAGTCAACCTGGGCTATATTCTGGTCATTGATGACCACTGGCGAGTGGTTGGCAAATGGTTTTGGGGTCAAAACACCTCCACTGTTTTCTTGATGTTGATTGTAAGAGAGTGTTTGTCGCACCACTGGACAAAGTTCTGAACCTCGTGTTTAAATGCCACTAAATCAGATGTGTCTGATATGAGAGCCGGGATAGCTGTGTCATCGGAGAATCGAATTTTGTAGTTGTTAGCGATACTGCATGTGCATTCATTAGTGTACAGTGTGAACAAGACTGGGAACACTCCTGAGGGGCACCAGTGCTGATGGTCAAAGGTTCAGACAACGCCTCGTTCACCTGCTGACTACAATTGAGGTGGACAAAGTACAGAACTCTATTCCTTGAGTAAAAGTAAAAGTACTACTGGTCAAATATTACTCCGTTACAAGTGATAGTTGTAAAAACAGATTTTTACTCAAGTAAAAGTACAGAAGTATTTGTTTTTAAAAGTACTTAAGTATCAAAGTAAATTTCCTTTTTTATGCCAATGCATTATTTTATTATTGTTGTATAAATGCACACTGTCATCATGGTTTAAGCCATTTAGTGACGCTCCATCTGACATACTACCATACAACTAACTTAAACTAATTTAGATACTTGTATATAAGTTACAAAGCTCTTTACAAAGCTGCTTTCACTTTAAGGCCGAATGTACGGATCCAATACACTGATACACATCTGATATTCTCCCAAATTTACCATTCTCTTTCTCCCAGACGTTTATATTTTTAATATTTTATAAGACATGCACCAAGTGTATGCCAACTAAACTAATCTTGATTTTTTTTTAAACTGAAACATACTTTCAAAGTATGGCTATGGGTGCACACACTGTGCCTAAGAACCGTCTTCTTCCATTTTGCTATGAACTGATCAGTGTTCAAAAAAAGTTGGGAAAATGTATATGATTCTATAAGAGTGATTCCTGACAGACTGTCTGAAACAACAACACCAAAAAAAAACTTTTAAAGATGGAAAAAATGGACTTTCAGAGCTGCTGCAGAAACGACTTTTGACCTAGATAGAAATGTAGTGGAGTAAAAAGTATGATATTTGTCTTTCAAATGTAGTGAAGTAAAAGTATCCTGAAAAAATTGTACTCCAGTAAAGTACAGATACGCAAAAAGCATACTTAAGTACAGTACTCAAGTAAATGTACTTAGTTACTGTCCACCTCTGGTCAGAAATGAGTGGAACCACTTAATAATAAAAGGGTTGACACTCATCCGCTGGAGTGTTTCCAAGAGAACATGAGGCTGCAGAGTGTTAAAGGCTAAAGTGAAATCCATAAACAACACTAGACCAGAGGTTTTCAAACTGGGGTCCGGGGCCCCCCAGTTGCCTGTTGCACAAAGCTGGTTTAAGTTGTTACCCAGGTAAGATCGAGATTAGTTTAAGCAAACTCTGTTTTTTCGGGCTCAAGAAGGTGGATTGGTTTTTATCAGTGTTCATCACCATGGTAGCTGACACTACACAGCTAACCTGTTCTGGGGCAGGTTTTTTTCTGGGTTAGAGATCGCAAACCCAACCTGGACCAATCAGCTGCAAGTAAAGATGCAATAAAGCCACACCCCCTGCATCTCTCGTTCCAAACTAAAGCAGTTTATAATGAGATTTTTTTTTAAATAAAATTGTTCATCTTTTGGTGCTAATTATTTATTATATTTATATTTTATGAATCTTAATCACTTTAAATTCATATAACATGTTCATATAAATATTATATTAATTGGCAAGTAGCCAAACAGTAATATAAATATAATACGTGCATCAAACGGACAATGTGATTGGCTGTTTGCCGCACATGTCACACTTTCAGGTGCACACGCTTTAGATTTAATTGCTAACTCTGGATTAAACCTGAGTTGACGGAGAAAGTTTATACTGAGCTTTAAGAAATGGTGGAACTTGATCACTAGGGTGGATTTATCTGGATTTGCCTACTCTAAACCTACTCTGAAACTCAGAGTTTGTTCAGCTAGCTTCATGCAACAGGACCTGGGGTTCTATGGGAAGAATAAAAAGACAAAGCAAAAATGGATAAAGTCTACCAAACATTCTAACCGTTCCATTTCTAAATGTCTCTCCTTTCTTTCCAGAATTTAATATGTTTGCTTTGCATCTTTTTTTAGTGAGTTTTTCTTACTATGGTCCCCTTTATTTTGCTCACTGGGATTGTAAGGCAGCAATCTTAACGCAGAATGTAAACTACAGGCCTACATGCATTTATTGTAAAATTTGCTTATACATTTTTTTCTTCTTCTTCTTCTTCTTCTTCTTCTTCTTCTTCTTCTTCAGGTTTATACATCCAACATTAAGTATAGCCAATTTAAGTTTGGAAACAACATGTTGTATTTGTAATGTCACATTTCCTATTTATGTAACAGTTTAAATGTTTATTTGTTTTTCACACTGAAAAGGTGTGTTGGAATTACATGATTTAATCATGTACATCGGTTCCACATGAATCAATTAAGTTAAAGAAACATAATTTGTTCACATAACTTTAAGTAATTTTTAAGTAACCCAATTGAGTAATCTCAAAATGATTTTAATATAGCTTCCTAACATAGTGGTGTGCACAGGGGGGACCCTGCCTCTTTACTCAAATCACTAGCTTTTTTAGTTTTTTGTAAATTTTTGTGGTCACTTGAGTGATTTATAAGAACTAGCTTTGATTCTGTTAGTCAGCAATAGTACATAATGAACATGTCAAGTGCTATAAAATGTCAGCCTAAGCAATCGCTCCGCTCTTCTCCACTAGGGTAACACAGTATAATTTAAATGGTTCTAATTATTCCAACATAATTAAACATTAAACACTATTAAACAATGTAAAGTCTCAGCCTTATCTAATTTTAACCCAAAAAACACATAAAATAAGACTGAAGTTCAAAAATGTTATTCTTCGCATCAAGTCCCAAGCAAAGCATGCTGGGAACTACAGTTTCAGCAAAAATCATGTTCGAGTACTTGATTGGTTCACATTAACCCCAAATAATCTAATCTAGTAGATTGCACATTTAAGAGAATTACATTAATAGAAAGCAAATAAATCCCATTTAGAAGAGAAACACAATTTTGTTTTGTAGATCACAAATAATAACATTACATAAATTGGATAATGTGTGTTTTCCTTTTTTTCAGTGTACGAATATATAGATGGATTTTACACTGTAAAAAATTATATAGAAAAAAAGTTACCTGGTTACCTGAAATTCATTGAAATTAAAATTTTGAGTTAATACAATGAACATTTTTTTGAGATTTGACAATTTTTATTAAAATATTATTAAAAGATTTTGTAAGCATATTGGGTAATTGTGTGTGTTTTATTTCTGATGACGCAGTGAAACATGGTCATGCGTATAAATAGTACGAGTTTGCAATCTCGTGGAATGTATACGCCAAAATGAGTTTTGGCGTGCGTATGGTACGCGGTTTTTCGCGTACATATGATACGCACTTTATGGCGTATATATGACACGCTCTTGGGTAGGTTTAGGGTGGTGGGGTGGGGGGTTCGTATGTATAATACGCCATAAAGTGCGTATCATATGCACGCGAAAAACCACGTACCATACGCACGCCAAAACTCATTTTGGCGTATACATTCCACGAGATTGCAAACTCGTACTATTTATACGTATTTTCGTGAGATCCGTCTCGAAACATGCCACATAGTGCTGTTTTCATGATTTATCAAATTTTTATGTGGTTCAGATACAATAATATTTCGAGTTTCTATTTATTAAACAAATTTTCTTCATTGTATCAACTCAATTTTTTTATTTCAATAAACTTAAAATTTTAAGGCAACCAGGTTACTTACTTTTTTAAGTTAAACCAACAAAAACCAACAATTTTTTTTACAGTGTAGGAAGGGGGTCCCTTATTAAAGGTTCATCATATATGGGGGTCCTTGGCATCAAACAGTTTGAAAATCGTTGCACTAGACTGTTGGCTGCACCGTCAGTGCCTCTATATTGTTTTTATGCGAACTGATAAGGATTTAACTGAGGGTCTACATCTATCTGTACACTGTAAATAATTATTTAGAAAAAAAGTTACCTGGTTGCCTTGAAATTAAAATTTTGAGTTGATACAATGAAATTTTTTTGAGATTCAACAATCTTTATTAAAATATTATTGAAAGATTTTGTAAGCATATTGGGTAATTGGGTGTGTTTTACTTCTGATGATGCAAATAGTGCTATTTTTATGATTTATCAAATTTAAAATGTGGTTCAGATACAACAATATTTTGAGATTCTATTTATTAAACAAATTTCCTTCATTGTATCAACTCAAATTTTCAATTTCAATAAACTTAACATTTTAAGGCAACCAGGTTACTTACTTTTTTAAGTTAAACCAAAAAAATTTGTTTACAGTGTAGTTGGCTCATAATGAGATTTTCCCTGCACTTCATCACAACAGAAGTTAAAGCAATAGGTCTAAAATCGTTATTCTCCATTGGGCAGGATTTCTTAGGGACCTAT
Source organism: Pseudorasbora parva (assembly GCF_024679245.1). Taxonomy (NCBI): domain Eukaryota; kingdom Metazoa; phylum Chordata; class Actinopteri; order Cypriniformes; family Gobionidae; genus Pseudorasbora; species Pseudorasbora parva. The sequence continues at coordinate 53,812,014 of NC_090172.1, forward strand.
ATAATGATTGCCTTTTTCCATCGTGTTGCTACAGTGTGAGAGTGCAGGGACCTCTGGAAAATAGGACACCATGCAGGTATCAGTTCATCTGCAAATGTTCTTAATAGAAAAGCGGAGATGCCGTCTGGACCTGTGGCCTGATTGACATTGACCTGCTTAAAGACCTTATTGACTGAAGTTTGGGCATGCAAACTCATTGGCTACTGATACAGAAGGAACCAATTAGCTTGTCCCCCATCTTTTCCCTTCAGATCTGATGGTCGAAACCTGGCAATAAATACTTTTCTAGAGTAGTCATATCAGTGTGCGGACATTAAGTTTGTTTTTTGCTTCTGTTTGTCTCCTTTGTCTTGCACCTGACCCTTGACCCCTGTTTGGGTTTGAGGAATGTGCACACCTTTTTTCTATTTCTGACCTTCATTTGTGTACCCATGTTTCTCTACGCAGTTATTCTCAGTACCTTGACTGAGGGTCTTTGAGAGCGCTATCAAAGCACCCAGGCCAAATTAACCTCAGTAGTCGTAGGAGTTTGAATTTAATAAATAAATCTCTCTGCTTCTGCTCGGAGCTTTGCTTTGTGCTTAATTGCACTGTATTGATTTTCTGTTTGTAGTCAGGGCTGAAGTGCATGTTGCTGGGGTCTCATTCTCAATACAATCAGGAGCACAATGTGGACCTTGGTACCTCAGTCCCCTTGTTTTCACTTCCTTCTTCCCCATAATGCATCAGAAAAGAGGACAAACCAATTTGGTCGGCCAGGCTTCTGTCATCAAGCCAGCGAAAACCTCTGCAAAGATTTTAAACTCGTAGGTATATGGTTCTAAAATTGAGTACTAGAAATCATTCTGATAATCATTGGGGTTTTACCGGATTGTGTTGTATTCTGATAAAACCATGTATTGTATGATTTTTTGGTTTCTATATGGATATTTTGCATGGGCAAATAGGTTTATAGTTCCAAAGTAAAAAACCACCAGTGAAAATTCTTCAGCTTAGCATTTTTGTATCTCAATACAAAAATTAGCACAAATTATATTAAACCATTAGTTCATTATGACATATACCTCTACTACCTCATAAAATAGCTTTGTCTAGTGAATGTGGGACATACTTTTTAGGTCCATTATGAGGCAACGGCCGCAATTAAGGCATCAAGTGTTCAAGTTTGGTGTAGTTATTGTGGGACGCACAGGCTAAGGCAGTATTAGCTATGACATAGGACACTGTTCTCTGCTCCTCAAAAACATAAAACAATAGCCTTTTTATATAGTGTTTCTTGAGTAAAGAAAATACTTATTCACACAACCAGTTCTTTATTTACCCTTCCAGTCCAAAATGTGTGTGGCATTCATTCGCAATAGGTGGAGTTGTGAGGTTTGACTGACAGTTTGAGGATCCAATGGAGTTATGAGGTTTCGTCTCAAGCTCTTCTAATACTTTTCATTAGGGCTGCACGTTTTCAAGTTTTTCATTAACCGTTAACCGAGGCCCTTAGCGGTTAATACTCGGTTAACCATAGAGTTCGTCAGGGTTATTTTTAGCTTATTAATTTGACGACCACCATCTCCGTAGTGAACGCTCCTATATAGAGAAAGGCACATCATGGATTACATAATCAGAGAGTAGCCTATTTCTTTTCGTTTTAAATTGTTAAAAGACATTTCAAGTTTCTTAAGATCTATTTCATGTCTGCGAGGCGTACGCTGAGTTTCGTTAAATTAGGATGAGATGCGCTCCAGTTCACGAGCAATGCAAGTGGCCGCGACGGCGCGTGCATGATTAGGGCATGTAGTAAAATATGCAGCCGAGAATGATTCACACAGACACAGCATTTGACTCGCGCGGCTGAGCCTCTCCCGGCAGAGAGTTCAAGCATCTGTGGACTCGTCCCTTCAGCTCTGGCCATCTTGCTTTCAGTCCGCGATTAGCTTTTTTGTTTTCTTCATTACAGTTAAAGTAACGTCTGCTTTTCTCTAGTCATTCACAAGTTTCTCACTTCAAACTTTCTTTCTTCTGATCCGTTATGCACAGCGCGCGCGGCTCGTGCTCTGCTTCTGCCCTAATGCGACTTTTAGTCCAGTGCGACGTATGTTATTTTCCTCTTCATGACGCATATTTTGACTGATGCGACTCATAGTCCGGGGCAACTTATAGCCGGAAAAATGCGGTAAGCACTGCATTGCAATACTTGCATTTTGCCCCGTCACTCTCATTTTTAAAGTGCTCCCACGCTTTCTTTGCCCGCTTCATTGCCCGCTTAGAAAGCTGGTCATGACTTCTTCTTGTGGATATTACAAATGTCTGGGAGCGCTCTGGCGGTCTCTAGGGGTGCAAACATATATTACAACTAAATTCAAAGCACGTCATTGACGCCACTTAACCGAGCAAAATGTTTCACTCGGTTACGCAATTTTTAACGGTTAATCGGTCAATCGGTTAACCATGGACACCCCTACTTTTCATTGGTTGAATATTTGCAAAAAACAGACAGACGTAAAGCCAATAGGAATGATTTATGAAAAAAAATAATTAAAATTATGAAATATGGAGACAGCGATGATATTTTCGCCCCCCTTGAACTTTGCGACCTTTTGCCACATTTCAGGCTTCAAACATAAAGATATAAAACTATAATGTTTTTGTGAAGAATCAACAAGTGGGACACAATCATGAAGTGCAATTAAATTTATTGGATATTTCAAAGTTTTTTAACAAATCAAAAACTGAAAAATTGGGCGTGCAAAATGATTCGGCCCCTTTACTTTCAGTGCAGCAAACTCTCTCCAGAAGTTCAGTGAGGATCTCTGGATGTTCCAATGTTGACCTAAATGACTAATGATGATAAACAGAATCCACCTGTGTGTAATCAAGTCTCCGTATAAATGCACCTGCACTGTGATAGTCTCAGAGGTCCGTTTAAAGCGCAGAGAGCATCATGAAGAACAAGGAACACACCAGGCAGGTCCGAGATACTGTTGTGGAGAAGTTTAAAGCCGGATTTGGATACAAAAAGATTTCCTAAGCTTTAAACATCCCAAGGAGCACTGTGCAAGCGATTATATAGAAATGGAAGGAGTATCAGACCACTGCAAATCTACCAAGACCTGGCCGTCCCTCTAAACTTTCAGCTCATACAAGGAGAAGACTGATCAGAGATGCAGCCAAGAGGCCCGTGATCACTCTGGATGAACTGCAGAGATCTAAAGCTGAGGTGGGAGACTCTGTCCAAAGGACAACAGTCAGTCGTATACTGCACAAATCTGGCCTTTCTGGAAGAGTGGCAAGAAGAAAGCCATTTCTTAAAGATATCCATAAAAAGTGTCATTAAAAGTTTGCCACAAGCCACCTGGGAGACACACTAAACATGTTGAAGAAGGTGCTCTGGTCAGATAAAACCAAAATTGAACTTTTTGGCAACAATGCAAAACTTTATGTTTGGCGTAAAAGCAACACAGCTCATCACCCTGAACACACCATCCCCACTGTCAAACATGGTGGTGGCAGCATCATGGTTTGGGCCTGCTTTTCTTCAGCAGGGACAGGGAAGATGGTTAAAATTGATGGGAAGATGGATGGAGCCAAAGACAGACCATTCTGGAAGAAAACCTGACGGAGTCTGCAAAAGACCTGAGACTGGGACGGAGATTTGTCTTCCAACAAGACAATGATCCAAAACATAAAGCAAAATCTACAATGGAATGGGTCAAAAATAAACATATCCAGGTGTTAGAATGGCCAAGTCAAAGTCCAGACCTGAATCCAATCGAGAATCTGTGGAAAGAACTGAAACCTGCAGTTCACAAACGCTCTCCATCCAACCTCACTGAGCTCCAGCTGTTCTGCAAGGAGGAATGGGCAAAAATCTCTCGATGTGCAAAACTGAAAGAGACATACCCCAAGCGACTTACAGCTGTAATCGCAGCAAAAGGTGGCGCTACAAAGTATTAACTTAAGGGGGCCGAATAATTTTGCACGCCCAATTTTTTAGTTTTTGATTTGTTAAAAAAGTTTGAAATATCCAAAAAATTTTGTTCCACTTCATAATTGTGTCCCACTTGTTGTTGATTCTTCACAAAAAATTACAGTTTCATATCATTATGTTTGAAGCCTGAAATGTGGCAAAAGGTCGCAAAGTTCAAGGGGGCCGAATACATATATAGGTCCTTCTCAAAAAATTAGCATATTGTGAAAAAGTTCATTATTTTCCATTATGTAATGATAAAAATTAAACTTTCATATATTTTAGATTCATTGCACACCAACTGAAATATTCCAGGTCTTTTATTGTTTTAATACTGATGATTTTGGCATAGAGCTCATGAAAACCCAAAATTCCTGTCTCAAAAAATTAGCATATCATGAAAAGGTTAATAATAATAATAATAATAATAATAATAATTCATTACATTTATATAGCGCTTTTCTAGGCACTCAAAGCGCTTTACATAGAAGGGGGAATCTCCTCAACCACCACCAATGTGCAGCATCCACCTGGATGATGGGACGGCAGCCATATTGCACCAGAACGCCCACCACACACCAGCTGATTGGTGGAGAGGAGACCATTTTCTAATCAGGTTCTCTAAACGAGCTATTAACCTAATCATCTGAATCAACTAATTAACTCTAAACACCTGCAAAATATTTCTGAGGCTTTTAAAAACTCCCAGCCTGGTTCATTACTCAAAACCGCAATCATGGGTAAGACTTGCAAACCTGACTGCTGTCCAGAAGGCCATCATTGACACCCTCAAGCGAGAGGGCAAGACACAGAAAGAAATTTCTGAACAAATAGGCTGTTCCCAGAGTGCTGTATCAAGGCACCTCAGTGGGAAGTCTGTGGGAAAGAAAAAGTGTGGCAAAAAACGCTGCACAACGAGAAGAGGTGACCGGACCCTGAGGAAGATTGTGGAGAAGGACCGATTCCAGACCTTAGGGGACCTGCGGAAGCAGTGGACTGAGTCTGGAGTTGAAACATCCAGAGCCACCGTGCACAGGCGTGTGCAGGAAATGGGCTACAGGTGCCGCATTCCCCAGGTCAAGACACTTTGGGCTACAGAGAAGCAGCACTTGACTGTTGCTTAGTGGTCCAAAGTACTTTTTTCAGATGAAAGCAAATTTTGCATGTCATTCGGAAATCAAGGTGCCAGAGTCTGGAGGAAGACTGGGGAGAAGGAAATGCCAAAATGCCTGAAGTCCAGTGTCAAGTACCCACAGTCAGTGATGGTCTGGGGTGCCATGTCAGCTGCTGGTGTTGGTCCACTGTGTTTTATCAAGGGCAGGGTCAATGCAGCTAGCTATCAGGAGATTTTGGAGCACTTCATGCTTCCATCTGCTGAAAAGCTTTATGGAGATGAAGATTTGGTTTTTTAGCATGACCTGGCACCTGCTCACAGTGCCAAAACCACTGGCAAATGGTTTACTGACCATGGTATTACTGTGCTCAATTGGCCTGCCAACTCTCCTGACCTGAACCCCATAGAGAATCTGTAGGATATTGTGAAGAGAAAGTTGAGAGACGCAAGACCCAACACTCTGGATGAGCTTAAGACCGCTATCGACGCATCCTGGGCCTCCATAACACCTCAGCAGTGCCACAGGCTGATCGCCTCCATGCCACGCCGCATTGAAGCAGTCATTTCTGCAAAAGGATTCCAGACCAAGAGTGCATAACTGAACATAATTATTTGAAGGTTGACTTTTTTTGTATTAAAAACACTTTCCTTTTATTGGTCGGATGAAATATGATAATTTTTTGAGATAGGAATTTTGGGTTTTCATGAGCTGTATGCCAAAATCATTCATCAGTATTAAAACAATAAAAGACCACACAACAATTAAAATATATGAAAGTTTAATTTTTATCATTACATTATTGAAAATAATGAACGTTATCACAATATGCTAATTTTTTGAGAATGATCTATATATATATATATATATATATATGTATATATATATGTATATATATATATATATGTATATATATATATATATATATATATATATATATATATATATATATATATATATAAGCATCCTTTATCTGATTGTATTCAGCTTTAAAAAATATATAATTTTTCAAAATTTTATAAATCAAATTATAGCTTTTATTGTTCCATTTTTTTGAGAGGTTTCAAAGGTTTCAAAACACAAATGCAAACTTCACAAATGACATTTTACTCTCAAATGATGTCCTTCACCTTTCACTGAGATGGTGGAGAAAATGATAGGTTGTACTAAGACTTTGCATACCACAGCATAATTAAATATGATGAATGCAAAGTAATAAGGCTTAACACAATCTCGAAAATGGCAGTAAGGATCTCAAGTGACAACACGGGCATACCTTTCTTTCTTCCCCTTTCCAGGGGGAAACGCATGTGTATTTTCATGTGAAAAGGCAAACAATTGTGACGAACCCCTACTCCGGTTGGGGACTTGACATTTCCTGTCATTACTGACACAATGCACTCCATTAGTGAATGAATGGCAATTACACACAATGAAAAATGTCAGGAGGATTGCACCACGCTGGCCTGTTTGCCACTCCGAGAGTTTGTCTATCGCTGCTTTCCCTCCCTTTCTCTCTCTCCTCCGACACTCATATTGTTTCAAGAACGATGGCGGGAATGTAAGATCACACATCATTAGTTTACCAACTCTTTGCTTTGAATAATTAACCAATACAAATATTACATTATCTAAGTGACTGGACTTCCTCTAGCTTTACACTTTAAAGGAGTGATCCGAGTCATATCTAGATGTAACATAAGTCAGTAGGAGCTGTGCGTGGAAATCTTCACGAGGCGGGCTATAGCGACTGACTTTAATGTCCTTGTTAGCTCGCCTGCCTCCCTATGCCAGAGACCCCGGTTTAAATCCTGCTCGGAGTGGGTAAAGTAGGACCGGTTACACAAATAAATACCATTTGCATGGTTCTTATGTTATCACAATATTTAATAACAATAATATTTTACAACAAGATGTTATGGTTTTGGCTCCATATACTGATATTAGTGTTCTCATCTCATGAAGCAGACCATTTAATTTTTAATGCTTCTAACCTTTCAGTCCCAGGGACCCCCATCCAGACTCTTAGCATATTCATGTCACCCAATGTAAAATGATGCAGATATAAACAATTTGCCACAGAATAAAACAATAATAATGATATAAACTCAGAATTCTGACTTCTTTTCTCTGAATTGTGGGAGAACTCAAGTTATCAAGTCCAGTTCTACAGAGAAAAAGACTGACTGCGAGTTTATATCCCGCACTTCTGACTTTATAACTCGCAATTGCAAGTTTATATCATGCAATTCTGTATAATACTATAATGCAAAATTGCAACTGCGAGAAAAAATTACGCAATTATTATTATTTTTATTTTTATTCTCTGACAGAAAAAGGCTTCCATAGAATTTAGCTATAACCATTACAAAGTGTAAAGTTAAAATGTATGTAACAATTGGGACAAGCAAAACAAAACCTATTAATTACTATATAATACTATATTTTATATTGTTATTATAGTACAGGATAGACATCTATAGTTCATAACCCAGAAGCCATTTTGTATATTAATAATATATTGTATATATTATTAAAGGGTTAGTTCACCCCAAAATGAAATTTGTGTCATTAATTTACCTTCATGCCGCTCGACACCCGTAAGACCTTTGTTCATCTTCAGAACACAAATGAAGATATTTTTGTTGAAATCTGATGGCTCTGATTCGGATCGCAAATGTCACGTGATTTCAGCAGTTTGACATGCGATCCGAATCATGAATAAATTCACTGATTCATAACGGTTCGAATCTTTGTTTTGAAATCGGCCCATCATTATATAAGTTGTTATTTAGTTGTTTCGCTCGTAAAACCTATTCTCGTCTCTTCATAAAATGATTGTAGAGCCACTGTAGTGAGATGGGCTTTGTAACGACGCCTTTAGTGCCTTTATGGATCTTGAGTAGGGGTGTGCGATATTGACAATTCGATATTAAAGCGCTTTGGCATTTACACTGACTGTTAATGAGTTTAGAGGTGACAAATAACCTGTAGTAATGCATAAATAACTTTTTGATGTTTTAAACACATAACGTTGAATATTGAAATTATTTAAAACGTGAAAAGATTCTTTAAATGTGAAACTAAAACCGCCACTAGGCAGCAGCAAGTCACTGTTAATGAGCGAGTCATTGATATTCAACCGATTCGTTCAAAAGACCGATTCATTCAGGAACGAATCATTTGACTATAGAGGGAATGCATCTACGTCACTTTCCCGCCGGAACACACCCCTCAGCCTGGGCTGAGTGGCAGAAGAGCTACCGCAGCTGATAAAGGAAAACGTGAGTACAGAGCAAAACGATCATCAGTTTAAACTAAAGGTTGGGCTTGATATAGTGTTACTTACAACTTACTACAGATTCTGTGATCCATGGATAATTCAGCCAGGAATCGTGTTTTCCTGACATTTTTATGAGCCTGATTTCGACATTATTTATAACTGATTGTCACGTCACAGACAAGGGAAAATGGTGCGAGGACTCAAGTGCAGAAAATAATATATTTATTTATAACAAATAAAACAAACTCAAAACAAAACCCACGAGGGGGAAAAACACATAATAGAATAATAACATATAAACTTAAACAAACCAACAGAATCACGGGGAGGACGGAGGACGGAAGACGCAGACATTACACAAGGATCCAACCCAGACTGACAAACACAAGGAGCTTATAAAGGGAAGAAATCAAGAGGGAACAGGTGGGAGAAATCAACACTAATCAGATAACAAGGGGGAGGGATCAGAAAATGACAGGAGCACATGCAAGACATGACAAAACCCACATGTGCACACAAGACAGGACAGGCATGTGACATTACCCCCTCCTTAAGGAGCGGCTACCAGACGCTCCACTAGGGACGGGCGGGACAGACCAGGGCGGGACGGGAGGGACAGACCAGGGCGGGACGGGAGGGACAGACCAGGGCGGGACGGGAGGGACAGACCAGGGCGGGACGGGAGGGACAGACCAGGGCGGGACGGGAGGGACAGACCAGGGCGGGACGGGAGGGACAGACCAGGGCGGGACGGGAGGGACAGACCAGGGCGGGACGGGAGGGACAGACCAGGGCGGGACGGGAGGGACAGACCAGGGCGGGACGGGAGGGACAGACCAGGGGGGCACGGGAGGGACAGACCAGGGGGGCACGGGAGGGACAGACCAGGGGGGCACGGGAGGGACAGACCAGGGGGGCACGGGAGGGACAGACCAGGGGGGCACGGGAGGGACAGACCAGGGGGGCACGGGAGGGACAGACCAGGGGGGCACGGGAGGGACAGACCAGGGCGGCACGGGAGGGACAGACCAGGGCTGCACGGGAGGGACAGACCAGGGCGGGACAGGGGAAACAAACAAGGAAGGAACAGACAAGGGAGGGGTCAACAAGGGAAACATGGGGAAAACAAAAAGTTCAGGAGGCCATGGTGGCACACAAAGTTCGAATGACCAGGGCGGCCCGCCGAAGTCGGGAGGCCCACCGAGTTCAGGTGGCCGGGGCGGCCCGCAGAGTTCAGGCGGCCAGGGCGGCATGGGTAGAGCAGGGCGCCAGGGAGGCGCGGTGAGAGCAGGACTCCTGGGTGGTGCGGTCAGTGCAGGGAGTGCCAGGGAGGTGCGGTGAGAGCAGGACGCCTCAGCGGCGCGGTGAGAGCAGGACGCCTCAGAGTCGCACGGAGAGCAGGACGCCTCAGCGGCGCACGGAGAGCAGGACGCCTCAGCGGCGCACGGAGAGCAGGACGCCTCAGCGGCGCACGGAGAGCAGGACGCCTCAGCGGCGCACGGAGAGCAGGACGCCTCAGCGGCGCACGGAGAGCAGGACGCCTCAGCGGCGCACGGAGAGCAGGACGCCTCAGCGGCGCACGGAGAGCAGGACGCCTCAGCGGCGCACGGAGAGCAGGACGCCTCAGCGGCGCACGGAGAGCAGGACGCCTCAGCGGCGCACGGAGAGCAGGACGCCTCAGCGGCGCACGGAGAGCAGGACGCCTCAGCGGCGCACGGAGATCAGGACGCATCAGCGGCGCACGGAGAGCAGGACGCCTCAGCGGCGCACGGAGAGCAGGACGCCTCAGCGGCGCACGGAGAGCAGGACGCCTCAGCGGCGCACGGAGAGCAGGACGCCTCAGCGGCGCACGGAGAGCAGGACGCCTCAGCGGCGCACGGAGAGCAGGACGCCTCAGCGGCGCACGGAGAGCAGGACGCCTCAGCGGCGCACGGAGAGCAGGACGCCTCAGCGGCGCACGGAGAGCAGGACGCCTCAGCGGCGCACGGAGAGCAGGACTGCTCAGGGGCGCAGGGAGAGCAGGACTGCTCAGGGGCGCAGGGAGAGCTGGGCGCCTCAGGGGCGCAGGGAGAGCAGGGCGCCTCAGCGGCGCAGGGAGAGCAGGGCGCCTCAGCGGCGCAGGCAGGGCGTTGGGGAAACTTCTCCAGTCCAGCAGTATCCACCGGCACTGGGACCACCGGAATACGATCTGCTGGCATTGGGACCACCGGAGCACGATCCACCGGCACACGATCCACCGGAACTGGGACCACCGGAGTGGTGGATGACACCCTGTGCTTTTCCCAAGCATGCAGGACTGCCACCACAAACCCTCCCATTACGGCCCTCCAGGCCATGTCTGGACTCGGGATTCCCGGACTCGGGACCCCCGGAACTGGCACCGAGGGAGAACTTCTCTGCTGAGTCCTCATAGTATGGTTGGATCCTTCTGTCACGTCACAGACAAGGGAAAATGGTGCGAGGACTCAAGTGCAGAAAATAATATATTTATTTATAACAAATAAAACAAACTCAAAACAAAACCCACGAGGGGGAAAAACACATAATAGAATAATAACATATAAACTTAAACAAACCAACAGAATCACGGGGAGGACGGAGGACGGAAGACGCAGACATTACACAAGGATCCAACCCAGACTGACAAACACAAGGAGCTTATAAAGGGAAGAAATCAAGAGGGAACAGGTGGGAGAAATCAACACTAATCAGATAACAAGGGGGAGGGATCAGAAAATGACAGGAGCACATGCAAGACATGACAAAACCCACATGTGCACACAAGACAGGACAGGCATGTGACACTGATCAGTCATCACATTTTTCGAGTGAATCCTGCATGTATATGTGGATGGGTCGGTGTATGTGGCTGCTTGTCACGAATGGAAAACAAAAGTTTTATTCAAGTTCTAAATATATTATAGCCATATTAATAAAAAATAATGATATTGCCCAGACAGCGCGCAAAGAGTGCTCCCTTTATAATCACTAAAAGCTGTCACTCATTCAATAAACAAAATCTCACAGATTTCCGCAGTGAAGCTGGTATACAATGAAGCGTTTATTTTCACAATGTCTGCAGTGCACTTACAGAGACGCACGTGCTTGTTAACTGAACTCAGCACCTGAACAAACACCATAGACAGTAAAAGAAATGGACAGAGCTATCCCATTGACTTCAACGGCTGAAAGTGAGGTCAGTAAGGAGCACTCACTTCCTGATGGCTGAGCGGACTGCGCAGCCTCAGACTGAGCTTGATGACGTAGATGTGACGTGAGCAACCTTGACAGCTGTAGGTCTTCTAATAGTTGTGGAAAGTAAAATCTGAATCACGTTGTTTAAATATTTTCTCCCGTTGCTTTTGGCTCACTATGGGCTTCTCCTCATTCTTCCCCCTTGACTTTATCAGACTTTATGTCTCCACGTCCCCCCGACTGTCTCATAGACAGTAAAAGATTGCCTGCGAGCGTCTCCTCCTGTCTCTATGGTAATTTCTCAACTGTACGGCAGAGTCGCATTGGTTATGACGCAATAGTTTACAAAAACAGCTTCTGCAGGGCGATAGTGTAAGATACAAGGTAATGGAGCCTTTTATGCATTGTCGTGTTTCTTTATAAATAAACAATGGACAAATGGAGTCTATAAACTTCTCAGATGTAAAGTTATTCACTGTCAAAGTGACTCAAAAATGAATGGAAGTCAATGGGATGCTAACAGCAGGTGATGGCTTGGTTAGCAATGGCAGTGGTGGAACGCTTTCCAAGTGCTAGATTACCCCCTTGACAAACACTCACGAGCGAGTGATGCGGTGAGTGGATTCCAAGTTCAACTCCTCTGATTGGCCAACTGCGTTGTAAATATCTACAAACATGTCTGTGATTGGCTACATTACTCAACGAGGCAAAAGCACGTTGGAAATGTAGCTAATCATTTGACGCGTGCAAATACAGATACACACTGGACCATTTGCTAGCTCCTTTTCGCGAATAATATACTATTATTACAAATTCTTACGGAGGATTACATATCCTAGACAAGCAGTTATGGGCAGCGTTTCCCTCTTAAAGCAGAAGCAATAGCAGGTTGGCAGTGGTTTAAGTGAGAAAATTACAAGTTTTTATCAAGTCTGTCTCAAGCTCGGAACAGCGATGTCCATGGCATGGGGTCCGTGGACAATTCCGTGGACAATTGATTCAAATTATTTGTTAAAAAAGCTGATTCATTCAGTAAGGAAAACACTGTTGCTCAGAGACGCGATTACAGTGCTGTGACTTTGCTTTGAACTATTCTCGTTGCCGAAATAGAGTAACAATGGGCAATATGGTGTCTAAAATGTAAGTCATTAATTAAATTCTTGTTTAGTTAACTTGTATAAAATCAATATCACATTTGTCATCATGCTGATATCTGGATTCTTCCTGTGATATTTATTAAAAATACATGCAGTAAAAGCGTGCACCCGCACTAGTCTAATCTTCAAGACTACATCAGGTAGTGTAAGTGCACACAAACTCTGGGTTTATATCGAAGACGAACGGAGGTCTTACGGGTGTCGAGTTCAACACCCTGTCGAAGTTAAAGGGGGGGTGAAATGCTGTTTCATGCATACTGAGCTTTTTACACTGTTAAAGACTTGGATTCCCATCCTAAACATAGACAAAGTTTCAAAAACTAATGTTGGACGTTTGATGGAGTATTTCTGTGTTAAAAATACTCCTTCCGGTTTTTCACAAGTTTCGGAGAGTTTTTTTCGAGTATGGGTCCACTTGACGTTAATAAAACGGAAGGTCCTTGTATGGGCCGTACGGGCTCTTCTCCCGGTAGTGTGCGCGCGCGCGTCACTAGAGCGAGAGAGAGGAAATGCACGCCGTAAACACTGCTCTCACGCCGCGCTCCACTTTATTCCTATGGGTGACGTCGAGCGACTTCAACGCTTCAGCACAGCATTCCGGGAAGGCAGCGCTACATTTGAACCGATTTGAACGCAGAAATTACGGGAAGCTTCAAAGCATCGCTTCAGTCACGTCTCAAAGTGGATTTCCACGGTCACTGCTGTCACAGGACTTCAACAAATCATACCAAAGAAGTGTGTTTTTGACGGAGCGGTCCCAGCGATAAAGGTTCGGTCCTGCTTTGGAAGCAGCCGGTGAGTAAATCTGCTTCAAATGTCTCTGCTATTGGCTACCGTCGCGTGAGTTAACATCAGTAAACGACACGATCGCGTGCTTCGTCATTCAAATGCGCTAACGGTTACTCCATTGTTGTTCTGTATAACGTTACACTAGTCTGACTATGACGTGCAAAACCGTTTTGCTTGCTACTTCTAAGGTCTAGTCGCATACAATAGTCCATAAACCGAATCATGTCCTCATAAACTGCGAGTAAAGACACACAAATGTTGACAGGCCCCTAAATACAGTACATACCACAGAGACGGACGTCCTGCTGTTGCCGTTTCTCCTGTTCAATTTATTTCTGCCTCAGATTTGATTCTGGATTATTATCTGTATTAGCTGAGATAGCGATGGGTTTCTCCACGCTTGAGGACGTCACCGCTTTGTTTGCGATCGTCATTCTTTAGCTCCGCCCACACGATACGCCTCCAGGCGCTCGGTTTTTTCCGGAAAGACTCGGTACAGCCTATATTTCTTTTATAAATATGATAAAACTAAAGACTTTTCGGAGATATGAAGGATACAATACTACTCTATAGGTACTCAAGATTGACATGAGATTGACTGAAACTGAGTGTTTCACCCCCCCTTTAATGAGAGAATTTTCATTTTTGGGTGAACTAACCCTTTAATATAATAAAACCTGTTCTCAAACATGTCTCTTTAACAAACTAAAGTGCAGGAGAATTCATCATTGCCTTATATTACCGCCGTATCCCAGAAGGCATTTTGTCCACCCATATTATCCTGCAATTGTGTCCTCAAGGTTTTTCTTGGCAGGCAGTTTGGTGCTCCATTGAAGAGCTGAAGGCTTTAGTGCTGTTGCTCTGCACCTGTGTCCCTCTCGAAAGTGACCTCACCTCTAAGCATGCAATTTCCCAGGTTGCAGTTTTTCTTCAGATGTATTCCAGGCCTCTTACCTCATGGTCATTGAACCCCACGCCACTCAACAACAATGCATTTTGATTATCAGAAGGCAATAAGTGCTTTTCCAATGTCAGATGTCAGAGGTTAAGCCTTTTTAGGGTCGCCGCGGTCAAAATACTTGTGTGGACAAAACACATGTGATGTACTCCATCATTTCTCTTTGAGGTCGTTACCTACAGTCATTGGATGGCGAAGTCTAGAGATCAACGCTGAGGAAAAAAAAGCTTTTAGTTTCTTCCGTTCATGAGCTCAAGTTATTGTATTCATCTTGTGCAAACCTTTTAAGGTTTAACCTTGTCCTCTGTGAAAAGAAAGTATGCTTTCTTACATGTATGCCGTTACATTATATAAACCTGAATGTATGCTCGCCAAGTGTGCTTCACATTCATAATGGGTTACATGCTTCAATTAGTTTTAAAATGCATTAAGTTTAGCGTGTTCAATATATGTTTGGGCTTTGCCAAGCAACTTTGGATGTTCTCAGCATGTTCAAGGAAAGTGAACAATAAGTTATATCGCTCTAAGTCCAAAATCTACTTCTGCCACCCATCTGTGGAGCCCAAAACAAATCGCATGCAGTGCACAGGTTTATTTTAAACTTTAAGAAACCAGATCTTTTATCTGCTCTGGTTTGATGTTTATTAAAGGGTTTGTTCACCAAAAAATGAAATTGATGTCATTAATGACTCACCCTAATGTTGTTCCTCACCCGTAAGACCTCCGTTCATCTTCTGAAAACAGTTTAAGATATTTTATATTTTAATCCCAGAGCATATGCAGTCTATGCACATTTTACTGTCCATGTCCAGAAAGGGAATAAAAACATCATCAAAGTAGTCCATATGTGACGTCAGTTAGTTTATAAGAATCTTTTGAAGCATCGAAAATACATTTTGGTCCAAAAATATCAAAAACTACTTTATTAGTTTTTAATAACTGACTTTATTCAGCGTTGTCTTCTCTTCCGTGTTCCTCCAAAAAGATTAAAAACGGTTCATGAATCAGTGAATCGATCAATGCTTCGGGTCGCCAATGTCACGTGATTTCAACAGTTTGGCAGTTTGACGCGATCCCAATTGCTGAAATCACGTGACATTGGCGACCCGAATCATTGATCGATTCACTGATTCATGAACCGTTTTTAACTTTTTCACAATAAAAAATGTGTGTATTTTTAATGATAAAAAATGCCATTATTTTATTGACAAAATAATTTAGTTTGTTTTGGTATTTTTTTTGATTGTATCAGATAACATTTTAAGCTGTAATTTGCTCATGTTACGATGTACCCCAACTATGAGGCATGTCACATTTCACTTCCACTTTTTCAGAGAAAATCAAGAAAAAAGTATACACTGTATTAATGAAACAAAACCACATAACTGTACTAGAATAGTACGGAAGAGGATTAGGGCCAAGCAAAAAAAAAAAAAAAAGAGATTAAAGTCATTATAATGCGAGATTAAACTCGTTAAATTTCGAGAAAAAAAGTCGAGATACAATCTCGAGAATAAACTCATTAAATATCGAGAATAAAGTCGGTCTGTTTCGAGAAAAAACTCGTTATATTTCGAGAAAAAAGTCGAAATAAAATCTTGAGAATAAACTCATTAAATATCGAGAATAAAATCGTTGTGCTTTTTTTCTCGAAATATGATGCTTTTTTTTTTTTTTGTTGAGCTGAGACAGTCAAAAAGCATTCGGTTGTGCCCTGCTCTCCCCTGTTGGATCAACGCATAGTTGTCAAAAGAGCTCAACTGCACGCACGCTGGAAGTAGAAGAAGATGAATGTAAACTATTTTCGCTGGTGTTGTAAAAAGATTTTAAGGATACACGGAGTACTTACCAACACGATCATCATTTTTGAGAGAAATAGTAAAGGTGAATGCATATACCAGCAAGTTCTCCATTTATTAAATGAATTCAACCCAAGCGCTCTTTGGTGACGTGAATGCTTACTGTTGTTACTGTTGATCATCTGTCCATCATTGTATGAAGCCCTCCCTGACAATTTGATTGGTCCGAACAGCTCTGGTTTGAGCAAAGTCGTTCCACAGTCTAGACTGAACTTCTCGACCTCAAATGCCGCGGGCTGGGCTGGGCTAAATTCGGCTGGCTAATTGTTTGCATAATTTCATATTTCCAGTAACTCTCAGCTGTCCCATAATAAAGACCCAAACTCTCTTATTGCAGTTCAGTACACATAGCTCACTGTGATTGACTGCTCTTTTTAACATTCTGGGATTTCATATGAATTGAATGTTTGGTAGAGTATCACCTTGAGGTCAGACAATACTCAAAGTGGTATTGAAATGGGTCTAATCTAGGTGGTCATTGTCCTTGGTTAACTGGTTTTGATAATAATTGTGGTGGATGCTGGGAGGGGGTGCACAGATGCTCCCTCCTGCCGCGGCTCGACTTACTCTCCAAACCACATACAAGCCTCAGACCAAACACATCTGATCATGGTTCCAACATAACCTGCTGCATGCCGCGACCAACCCAAACACATCCTCAGGCTCATTGATCCGTTCTGTTGTCAGGAACAGGATTAAACTTGTTGTTGTCTGTCTCATTGATTCAGCTTCACTGAAATGATGAGTGCTTAAAGTGATTGATAAAGAAGTGAATGAACATGCAAGAAATATCTTGTAGGTAACAAATGGTTTACTCTTTTTCTACTGAACACATTACTGTACACTTTACAAAGGCAATCCACTCTGAGCAACCAGAGGTTAAGTACCTTACTCAAGAGCACAATGGTTCTTACAGGGCTCGAACCAGCAACTTTACCAACGCACTTGAGATGCTTGTCTTGATCATTTTCAAACAGAAGGGAATGAGATCTGGAACGCAGCTTGATGTTTCTAGCATGTGCGGCAGTTGTTTGACTGATGCACACAGTTTAAATGTATTTATTTGTTTGTTTGTTCAAGCATTTATGCATTTATTAACTCATGCATGTACTTATTTAAGCATTTATTTATTTTGAGTTGGTGTATTTATTTGTGCATTTATTTATTTAAAGGTGCAGTGTGTAGTGTTTATGAGGATCTATTGACAGACATATACATAACTATGTTTACAGCTTACACAATGAACCATTTCTATCTACACACACCACGGGTCCCCTTACAGTGAAGATGGGTGTCACATGATCCTTCAGGAATCTTTCTAATATGCTGATTTGGTGCTTTTTAAAAATGATTTTACATTTACATCTTTACATTTTAATGTTTTTTTTTTTTTTTTTTTTTGGATTGTAAATGTTGAAAACAGTTGTGCTGCTTAAAGGGGGGGTGAAATGCTGTTTCATGCATACTGAGCTTTTTACACTGTTAAAGACTTGGATTCCCATCCTAAACATAGACAAAGTTTCAAAAACTAATGTTGGACGTTTGATGGAGTATTTCTGTGTCAAAAATACTCCTTCCGGTTTCTCACAAGTTTCGGAGAGTTTTTTTCGAGTATGGCTCGGTTTGACGTTAATAGAATGGAAGGTCCTTGTATGGGCCGTAAGGGCTCTTCTCCCGGTAGAGTGCGCGCGACTAGAGCGAGAGAGGAAATGCACGCCCATAAACACTCTCTCAGCTGCAGATCCAGTCGTCATTATAGTCCGCGCCGCGCTCCACTTTATTCCTATGAGTGACATCAAGCGAGCTTTATAATTTTACAGGTATTATTTATGCTCTAACAGCAACATTACACACTAACTAAAGTTTGAAAGATGGAATCGCGAAGAACGGGACCTTTAAGAATGCATTTGTTTGAGTGATTTAAAAAAAATACATATTATTTGTTTGTTTGTGTATTTTTAATTCCTTTATTTTATTTTTTTATTTCTTATTTAAGCGATTATGAATTTGTGTATTTATTAAGCCTTTATTTAAACATTTATTTATGTATTTTTTATACATTATTTATTTAATTAATTTTCATTTATTTATTTATGCATTTGTTTATTATGAATTTGTATTTATTTGTGCATTTGTTTATGCATTTATTAATTTATTTAAGAATTTATTTTGTTGGTTTATGCATTTGATTATTTAGTATTTTGTATTTAAAAACTATGCATTTTTATTCATGCATTTAAAAAAAACTATTTGTGAGTTATATATATTTATTTATGTGCTTGTTTATTGTAAATTGTATTTATAATTTTTTTCTTTGACAGTTAATGAAAGGCCCTTTAGGCCTCGCTGTCTTTTGGACATCTTCTATTTTTTTCTTGTCGCTGACACTCCACTTTATGCCCCTTACACAAGCAACACATGCAAAATAAGTGTGTATACATACAGCTCACAACTACCCTACGGCACCTAGCTTTATAAACACAAATGCATATACTCTCAGCTCTAGACCTCATGAATACTTGAAAAACATTTAATTACCTGTTATAGCACTTAGTTGCCCTTGGTGATGTGAAACTGTCACCTATCAAAAAAAAGCTCTTCTTACCTGCAGCCAGTCAGAGCCTGTGCCTGACAAGTGACCTTGCTGCTGAGCAGCTGATTGGCTGTGTCAGAACTGTCAATCTCTTCAACACCCTGACAGGGTAAACAGAGCAGAGATATGCACAGAGTGACAAACAAAAGAGATGCGGGAGGAATGCCAGTGAAAGGAAACATAAAGAAGAAAAGGAGGAAAGGCATTCATACGAGGTCATTTTTTATTCTATCTATCTATCTATCTATCTATCTATCTATCTATCTATCTATCTATCTATCTATCTATCTATCTATCTATCTATCTATCTATCTATCTATCTATCTATCTATCTATCTATCTATCTATCTATCTATTTATCCATCCATCCATCCATCCATCCATCCATCCATCCATCCATCCATCCATCCATCCATTCAAATCATTAACTTGCTTTTGATCACAATTGTAAATGTATATTCACCTCATAATAATCGTTTTACAGAATTTGACCGAGATGGATATACACTCTTCACCTCTGCCCAAACTAAAGGCCTGTAGCAAATAAATGGCAGATCATAGCCTGATATTTTGGTGTGAAGACATTCATCGAGATGGATTTTTAGTGGTGGAATTATAAAAATGGTGGAGGGAAAAAAAACCTGTTTATTTAAATAAGCCAACAGGAGGTTGTTCGCTGTTTCTGATGTCACATGGGACCTCAGAGTTTGACCTTTGTGTTTTAGGCTCAAATTAAACATGGACCCATTCACATCCTCATCACACCCGATGACCTCTACTGATGTCATCTCAACCCCTTACCTCACCATGTTTTCCTGTAGTCTAATTTTAGCTGTAAGACAAAACTTGCCTTTCAGTCTAAGTGCACTTAATAAATTAGCCCCACTTTTCTGTTTTCTCTTCTGTCTCCGACCTTTGCTTTTTTTTCCCCTAGTCTTGAATATTGCTTTTGAGACTTGAGGTATTTTAAAAGGCTTTAAGGGAGATGTATGTGCAGATGTTCTAAAGCAACAGCGTGGACTGTCCATAAAGGATCTGCCATTTTAGTCACTCATTGTGAGCAGAGAAACACGTCAATACCAGAACTGAAAAGGCCTGCCTGCCTACTTAACCTCAGAGCTTTCATGAAAAATTCTCATAAATTACAGGCTGCCA
Source organism: Pseudorasbora parva (assembly GCF_024679245.1). NCBI lineage: Eukaryota > Metazoa > Chordata > Actinopteri > Cypriniformes > Gobionidae > Pseudorasbora > Pseudorasbora parva. Next base: position 53,832,076 of record NC_090172.1, read on the forward strand.
CTAGCATTAAGGCAGGTAATTTTCCCTTGTGATTTTTTTTCTTCTTCTTTTCTCTTTCCCTGACACACAAAAAGTCCTGTGACCTCCTCAGCAAAAAAAGACAACGAAAAGATTTAATTCATCTTTTTATTTCGCTAAATGAAAGCACACCAAACCATTATTAAACGTGTGTTAATGCAGTCTTTGGAGGAATGTGCTTGGTTAACCATCATTTTTAATGCATTTCATAACATAAAACCAGAAAAATTACTTCTGATTTATGAAATTTACAAATACTTTCTTGGTAGATGCAAATATCTTCTTACCCATGCAAATAGATTTTTGGGAATCATCTGAAGATGTTCATTGTTGCAATACAATAATGATCTGCTAGTTGCAGCATTTAATTTTCACACTTGTGCATTTAGGATAGATGATGGAGACAGAAAACTGCAAGGAGACAGAAAAGTGTTACAATCTAAAATGTATTTTATTAAAGTAAAAAAAGAGAGAGGAAAGTCTGCTGGCAAAAATAGAATGCGACTTAACTCGTAATAAAACTAGAATCAACATTGGCTTGACCAAGTTTTTATATTACTTAATAAAAATGGTGAGTAAGGTATTTTATTGAACAGTTAAGTTGTCATATGTAGCTCTCTAACAGAGTTTACTGTAGGTTCATTTCATTATGGTTGTTTTAGTGCTGTGCTGGAATTTATTTTCAGGGAAGTATGTCTCTATTAATGGGTAAAGCTGCAGTAGCGTCTTCAGCTAGTCAGCTTAAGATCCTTTCCATCTAAACTGGTTATGTCTCTAAAGTCTAGTAGTGAATGTTTTATGAGCAGGATAACCATATTGATCCGTGTAACGGAGGCCAGCTAGTTGCTGTGCGAGTAAACCTCACTCCTGTGACTTCAAGAGACGCTCTAGCAACTGAGGTTGCATCATTTAACCTCCTTGTTAGAGTGTCCAGCTCTCATGCTGAGGGATCCGGATTCGAGTCCCGCTTAGAGCAGTTGGTTCAAACTGGAGGGGTTACATCGGTGCCGTGACCCAGATGGGACTGAGGTTTGGGGGTGAGTGTAACGGAGCCAGCTAGAACTTGCTGTGGACTTGGTGAACTGGTACGCCCGGTTCACTAAAAAGAACCGGTTCAAAAGAACCAGTTAAAAAGAACGATTCGTTCGTGAACCGGACATCACTTGAGTGATGATCCGATCGGGCTCACGAGTGAAGAAGAAATTGTTCGCGTTTGTGTCTTTCTGAATTGTGAAAATTTGCAGCGAACACTTCTTTTTGATGAAATCTAAGAGCTTTCTAAACAGAGAAAGACTGCAGCGTTATTACCACCCTCAAGGCCCAGAACATTTAAAGGCATTGTTAAAAACGTCCATGTGACTTAATGTTATGAAGCGAGATTCTACGCCAGAACGCTGGCTCTTTATGAAATAACGATGCTGACACAGAAGCCGGCCAATCAATGGCCAATAATGAGCCGCCATTCTGACGTAGAACCCGGAAGCGCTGCACTGTGTTTACAATCGGCACAGGAGTAGAAATTGTTCAGAAGAAAAAGTCATTATTTTTTTGTTTTGTTGTTGTTTATTGGGCATGAAAAGTATTATTGCCACTTCTTTAACATTAAGGTTAAATCACTGGAGTCACATGGACTAGTTTAATGATGTATTTACTACCTTTCTGGGTGGTAATAAAGTTGCATTCTATAGGGGGGTCAGAAAGCTCTCAGATTTCATGAATATCTTTTAAAATATCTCAATCTGTGATCTGAAAATGAACGAAGGTCTTATGGGAATGACATGAGAGTGAGTAATTAATTACAGAATATTCCTTTTGGGGTGAACTAACCCTTTACATGCATTAATATTAAATACATATAACATTTGTAAGAAGTGGTTCCTACTCCATATCTTTATCCACCAAACCTGTGTAATATTGAAGATCTGTAATTTTACCCTTTATTTTACATTCATAAAAAATGGAAAATCTGCGCCTGTTTTATTCCTTTTTGAATTACAGACAGTATTGAGCAGTGCTAGCCTAAAAATCTAGACGCACCCTAGCGGCAGCAAATTTAATTTGCCCGCAAGTGTCGTCTAGGAACTCTCAATACCCTTCTGAGCTGTATTCCTCTCAATTTGGACGGGCCAATCACATCGTGTATAGAGTCAGCGGGCGGGGCCATAATGACGACGGCCGAGTTGCGTTTGCGTGCTTCTAGTAAACACAGAAACTGGCGAACGGCGGCGGTCTTTCGAATCAGCTTTGTCCGCGATTCTGGAAGACTTGGAGTTAAAGGGGGGGGTGAAATGCTGTTTCATGCATACTGATCTTTTTACACTGTTAAAGACTTGGAATCCCATACTAAACATAGACAAAGTTTCAAAAGTTAAGGTGGACGTTTGATGGGAGTATTTCTTTGTCAAAAATACTACTTCCGGTTAGTCATAAGTTTCGGCAAATTTTTTGAGATCATGAGTCCCCTTTGATGTTAATGGGGGCGGAATTTCCTTGTATGGGCCTTACGGACAATTCTACTGGAAGCGCGTGAGAGAGAGAGAGAGAGAGGGAGAGAGCGAAAGTAACAGGCTACGCCCATCAAAGCGCTGGCTTGTAGGATGCTGGACAGGTGATGTGCACATAACAATGTCACCAAAAAAGTGCGTTTTTGGTTGCCAGACCAAGACAGTCCTGCACAGATTCCCCAAAAACCCCGCGGTAAGGCAACAGTGGATGGAATTTGCTTTTCCGGATCAGCAACTGAGTTGCGCGAATGTTTATATCTGTTCGCTGCATTTCGGTGCCGACTGTTTCATAAACAAGGCCCAGCTCGACGCCGGATTTTCCCAATCGCCTAATGCTGAATGATGGAGCAGTCCCAACGTTAGAACCGCAGGCGGTGAGTGAGACTGCTTCAAATGTCTGTTTTTTTTAGTCCGCTTACTGTCTACACAAACCACGCGTAAACACACAAACACACGTGCACAACTGCACTTCCCACATGTACACCTTCAAAGACAAAAATACGACGATATAATTCAAGTATAAATATGTAAATAACACAAGTCGCTAAGCATATTATATAGTTAGTGTATATCGTACCACATACAGACGTCCTGCTCTAGTCGTTTTTGCTGCTGCTCCTGTTCAACTGCAGCCTCTGGGTCTGATTCCGGATCATAGATGTATGGCTGTATCTGATTAAAAGCCATATTTTTATTTTGAATAAAGTTTTTTTCCCGCTGTTGACACAGCTTTACGACGCACTCGACTCAACATAGCAGCAGCGAGCACACGTCATTATTTAGCTCCGCTCACACGACACGCCCCCACCCGCTCGGCTTTTTTCGGAAAGACTCTGAACAGCGCATCTTTCTTATATAATTATTAAAAAAATAAAGACTTTTCGGAGATATGCAGGATGCAATGCTACTCTATAGGTACTCAAGATTGACATGACACTGACTGAAACTGAGTGTTTCACCCCCCCTTTAAAGCTTTTCTCTGAGAAAAGAACAAAGAACGGCACTGAAGTCATTCTTAACAAGGGAAGATGTGTTCGGAGTTTAGCCGACCGGATACGGCGAATGTTTAATCTATCAACAAGCTCTATTTCACCTTCGTTGCTCTGGTTGGTAGCGCTATCCTATCGCGTGCAGAAGGAGTTTGAAAGACAACCGTTTATCCCGCCCCTCGGATTGAGCCCTGTCTATGGTGAGTTTCCAGACCAAACATCTTGATGTGGGTCTGGCTTATCAGGCTAGAGCAGTGCATTATCATCAGATATATGTACAGCTCATAGTTGCATACATTGTTCAATATATGAACAGGATTCAGTTCACAAGCATTTTCTGCAACTGGATGGTCTATGTAATATTGGCACATCACCTAAAACTTCATGTCAGATGTTCTCAACTCCACCTATATATTTGCAAACATAATCCTTTATTCTGGCCTTGGATTTCACAGACGGAGTGACAGCAGTGCTGTTTTGGCTCACACATGCGAGAGGCTGGATGAATGGGGATGGGTGGTAAGCGACGGCAGAGGACGGATGGGTTGGTGAACAGAGCAAGAACAGAGACGAAGGAGATTTGCAGTGCATTGCAAAACAGCAAAGAGCAGCGACAGTGACACAGGGGGTTATAAATAGATCTCCATATATAGAGCCAGAGGCTACTTGGCTGGTGAGGCCGAGCGCTCGCTATACAGTAATCACGGATGATTTATACCTGGTCCGGTGAGGTGCCGCAATTCTTCACCTGAGTTCTGCCACACGTGGTGTCAATTATGTGATTAAAGTTTAGACGGTGGCTGTGTTTACATAGACGGCAGTAATATGACCACAGACAATATTTGGGATAAGAAAATTGCAGTAATAAGGCATGTGGAACATTTTTCGAATTTTGTTATATTATTTAAGACATGTAGACACTTTAATCGGGCTATAACTCTCTATTTAGTTTGTGAGCAACTGGCAGCATATGGCAGTCAAAGCACTTTACGGCACGTGCTTTACATTCCTTATATGCAGTCATTAATCAGATCGTAGCATGAGAATAAATGAGGAATTTGAATGAAACCATTGTATAAACAACCCCAAATCCCAACTTAATCATTATATTGTCCTATTCAGAATAAATGCAGAATATGTAGATGTTAAATTGTGAGTGAAACTGAGAAATTGTACAATAACAAACCAGAAAATAGTGCTGATGTTCCTGTGAAATATATATATTTTTAATATAAATAATAATAATGGTTAATATGCATTATGCAAACATTCATTATTTAATCATTGTGATAAATGTGCAGAAAGGCATAATTTAAAAAGTCTTCCTGTCTCTTTTACACACAGTTTTATTTATTTATTTATTTATTTGATTTTAACTAAAAGGCGGGACTTCCTTTACCTACAGCTGTCATATTGCATGTTACTTCAGTGATATCAGTAACCTAGAAACTGTCTAACACTTGATGGCAGCTCTGTCAAGTCTTCGTCCTCAGTTAAGCCTAGTTCACACTGCCCGATTTTTGCCCCGATTTTGAGTCGCCGACAGGTTTTGTGAAATCGCCGACAAATGCCCGAGATCACAGGCAAATCGGTGCTCGTGCACGCGAGTGACAATCACGCAGTATGAATGATCAAAGACGCGATCAGAGAGAATCGCCGACGAGTCGCCGACGCCGGTGAGATATTTGGCATGCTAAATATCTGGAGCTGTCGGCGATTGAAACTCCTGCTGTGTGAACTGCGTTCTGACTGAAAATTACACCGACAGCCAATGAGAGAGTGAGATACAGGGCAGCAGGAGGTTCAGGGAGGAGTTATAAAGCAGAATTTCAGTATTTTAATAGATATATTTACAATTCTATCAAACAGAAACAAAGGCCAAACATTTGCACATCCAGCCACAGCAGCAGCACGTTAAATAATTCTTTATTTACCTCAAACTGTCTTTGCAGAACACAATCCTGGCTCCCTCTGTCTCTCCAACAATTTCTTCCGCCATAATCTTTTTTCTTTTTCTCCACAAATCAGCGCACATACAATTTGAAGCAAACTTTGTGCAGTTTATCATTTTTAATAACAATTCCAAGTCTCGCGCGAGAACTCCGGTCTGCCGCACGTGTGATCTCGCGTTGTTTACTTGTCACATCGCACGTGTGTTTGGGAAACGTAGTTAGCGCACGGGAGAGAGAGTTGTCGGCGATTCTTCCTCTTGTTCAGTCATGCAGTGTGAACTCCTCTGTCGTCAAACCATCGGTCAGTGTGAACACATCAGTGACTGAATGATACCCCAGATAGTCATGCAGTGTGAATAGAGCAGTGACCCGACGAGTTTGAAAATCGTGCAGTCTGAACTAGGCTTTAGGAACCTGGGTGTGTCTTTTTGATAGCAATCTCTCATTTAAAAGCCACGTTTCTAGCATATGAAAAAAAACAAATTCTTCAACCTTAAAAATATATCTAAATCACAAAGAACAGATAGCTAATGCGTTCATGACCTCAAGGCTAGATTATTGTAATGCTCTACTGGGTGGTTGCCCTGCTTGCTTAATAAATAAACTCTGGCAGGCCCAAAAAGCAGTAAGCCCATATTATTTCCATACTAGCCCAGTTCTGTGAACACTGCATTGTCTCTCTATTAAACGTCACATGCATTTTAAAATCTCGCTAATTCCTTAAAAAGCACTAAATGGTTTAGCTCCCCAGTTCTTGAGCGAGCTCTTATCGTATTATACTTCATCACGTCTATTGTGATTTCAAAACCAGTTGATAATATCTAGAATATCAAAATCATCTGCAGGCGGTCGATCCTTTTCCTATTTAGCACCTAAACTCTGGAATAGTCTTCCTAGCATTGTTCGGGAAGCAGACACAAGCTGTCAGTTTAAAGGGGTGATGAATTGAGGAATCAACTTTCCCTTGAGCTTTTGATATATAAAAGGTCATGGTAATATAAGAAAATCCTTTAGGTTTCAGAGCTGAAAACTTCCTTGTTAGTCAAAGAAAAGCTTTTATAGACACCAGGCTCAGCAAACGGTCCTGTGCTTTATACTGACGTCACTGTGTGACGAAACACCGCCTCTGCAGCGCGTCTAATCCAGTAACCCCGCCGCCCACCGATCATGGAGCTGTTCGTGTTCAGATCACGCTAGCCAACAACAATAAAAATGCCGATGCAAGATATCGCGCTATTCCTGGTTGTGGAAGAACACAGTCGCTGCATAAGCTTCCTTCTGATCCTAATATTAGGAATGAGTGATTGAACTTTATTTTTTAAGAAGTTCCAGCTCACATAGGGAAGACAGTGCGGTGTTCACTTCAGTATCGTTTGTAAACAAATCTCAGGTCGATGCTGGATTTGGACCCGACAGGAATGGTGCAACATGTGAGTAAAACGTGTTTTTATATGTAATAGTACAGCATTGTTATAGATCGTTTTGCTTATGTGTACGTGTCTAACAGAGCATACCTTTAGTACGCTGGACTCAGATACGTATGGGCCAGGGCCCGGCAGGCCGATTCTCTCACTCTCTCAAGTTGACATAAGAAGGGCAGCGCGCCGAACGTAGGCTATATGTGTGTGCGCGCGGTTCGCGCTTATATCGTCCGATCTTGCGGGCTATGTGTAATATAAAAATAATAGTCCAATCAGTTGCGGGTTGATGAGAAAAAAAAAAACATTGTGTTTGTTTGATAAAGACGTTTACGAGCCCTGTGATCGAGAGAATCATTCTGTTTGTCGGTTCTCCCTCAATATCTCCTCTCCTACCCCTTTTCCACCAAGGCAGTGCTGGTGCTAAATCGGAGCCAGAGCCTAGTTTCAAATCGGATCTTTGTGTTTCCACAGCCGAAGCACCAGCTCCGAGCCAGGAAAAGTGGTTCTTAAGTAACACCAAAACATTGCTGGGCTAGAAGTAAGAACCGCTTACGTCACCGGCTGGGGGTGGCGTTACCGTGATCAACAAGATGAACACCAACCTGTGACCGCCATTTTTTTAATAGCAGCTAATCAAGCTAACAGCTGCTGGATTGTAATCTCCGTCTATACAAATCATGGAGAGCTGCACGAATGCGTTGGAATTGCGGCGTTTTAATTCTGATGTAGGATCATTAAGCCATGAGCCACTGAGGGAAGGCTTGTTCGAGATGCATCGGCGCGCGCTGTGCAGACTGATTGCGTATGACATCAAAGTAGAGCGAGCGCCAACAACTCCTTAGGCTTTTGAATCGCTCACGCAGTATTTTGATATCATACACGGATCGGTCTGCGCAGCGCCGATGCATCTCGAACAAGCCTGGTGTGTTTGTATTTCCCGCTGCCTCGCTAGCATTGCTATAACGCTAGCAAGAAAGATGAGAGGTATACAGTGACGTAAGACCTAGCTCTGCGGTGGCTCTCTTACATGTGGAAAGCCAAACCGGTTCATAAAGGCTCTCAAGTCGAACCAACTTAGAACTGACACTAGCACGGGCTCTGAACTAGCACTCGGTTCATTCTGGTGGAAAAGGGGTATCCCTGTACTGACAGGGGAGCTTGAGCTCATTAAATATGCAAATCTTATCCAATCCTAGCCGTGGGTGTTTACTTCCAAGTCTCCAGTGTGTCACGCCCATCAGAACCTCTTTTGGAGAGAGCCTCAAAACCAGTGTAGAAAATAGCCTATTACTTATTATGATGTTTTTGAATGTAAAAACCACGTCATTATTTGACCTCAGACAACAGTATACATTTTTTTAAAAAGCCAGTTCATGACACAGTTCATAAATCTAGACTAAAAACACATCTCTTTACTATGGCATACACATAGAAGATTATCAATTTCTATTACTCAAATCAGTCAAATGATTGTTTTAGGCCGCATTAACTAGGTCAGCCAGAACCGGGAACACTTCCTATAACACCTGATGTACTCGTTACATCATAAGAAGAATGGCATCAAGGCAAATGTTAGTATGGTTTAGTCTGCCGTATCCAGATCAGATCCAGACCAGACCTGCGAGACGCGACCACAACGCATCCCTGAAGTGTCAGCAGAGACCGGGTCGATACTCTCCCCTGTGAAGTCCTCCTTCCCTTTCCCTCTGTACAGAAAAAACAGTTATCAAAATTATTCCCATTAATATGGATCCGTGGAAACCACTAAAAACGCTAAATTATGCATGCCAGACAAGTAATTTGGCAGTCATTTTTTAAAGAAAAACTATGTGCCTGCGCACATACGTATTAAAACACGCTTGCCTACAGATGCATAATTCTTACTTGCACACCATCACCGTTCTCCCAGATTAATAATAATAATAAAAAAAAGTTTACATTAAGTTGAGAACAGTATTGTTTCAAAACTATTTAGAAACCTCTTTCAAAGTTTGCGTTCTAATGCCACCAACACTGTTGCCATGCAAATGAACGCATTAAAAAGTTTTCTATTTTATTTGAAAATTATGTTGTGTAAGTGGCCCGAAAGTAAATAACTAATGATTTTTTTACAACTGAAATGATTCAATCAAAAACTTTAGCTGGACTATAACTTTTTTCTAGAGCTGCTTTACAGCTAAAATGATCTCTCTTCCATTAATTTCCTATTATCACTGTAAAGCTACTTTGAAGCAATCTGTATTGTAAAAAGCACTATATAAATAAAGGTGACAGTAGGATAGCAGTCATTGAAAAGGTCAGATATTTTTCACACATTAAGCTTTTTTTTAGATAACATTTCAGGTTGTGGGGTTTTTATGAGACCTTACGGTAAACACACTGACATTTCAGCATTTTAATTAGCCATCTGAGAATGATTCAGAGCAAAGGCAGTGTTAGCATTAGACAGCTCAAACACAACACAACTAGAGTTGCACTTAGTTAAAGTTACTTATCTGAACTCTTAATAGCTTATCATTCATAACCTAATAAAGTATCAGTTAATTGTCCGAGCATGTACCATGTCCCGTAAGGCCGTCTGGAAGCTTGCCCTACTCCCAGAGCTGTATGACCTATATAGAATATTTATTTTCATCTAAATCCAGTTTTAGCCCACAAATCATGCACCGTGAATGCAACTAACATAGTAACCTAAAAATTGAATTGAATTGTTTTTTTTCTAAAGAATGATGTCTTTGTTCCTATATCCCAGATAGTACGGTAAATAAAAAGAAGGTAACTACACATGTTACCAATTCACATACTTTAGGCTAAACCTGCACTCCGGTAACAGATAGGATATCATGTGTCAATTTTATTTTATTTCAGATAAGGGCCATGACAATGTGCCATTGTTTTGAATTAGCCTGCTTTTTTCCATGCATGGCAGTTTATCATTGGCTTTTACTACTTCAGATTCCTCCATCCCTAAACAATACACAAAAACAAAATGCACTGTAGACAAACCTTTCCTGTGTATCTAGGTGAATCTCGTTCAGAATAAGCTGTAAACTAGACCAGACTGTATGTTTATAATCAAACGTTTACATAAGACTACGTTCAACATAACCAAAGGTTTGGCTGTTAGCTTGTCCCTGTTTGCTCCTGATGGTAGATGTTGAAACCACACCATCTGCATTTATTTTATTTTTTTAGGTGTACTTTTCCTATGGCTCCAGACTTATTAGTCACATGGCATATACAGGTCAGATGACAAAAATGTTATTTTCCTCAAATCTTCAATCTTAAAATGGATCCTGTGCCAACCAGGCAGCTGTCATTGAGATAAATGGGAGTGCTTATTGATCTCTCTCTCTAGGTACACTGATAAAAACAACTTGTAAGATTTACTTGATAAAATCTTTGTAACAATTTGCACTCAGTTTTTCTAAGTAAAATTTACTGCTGCGATATCAAGTACAACTTACTTGCCAATATCAAGTAAAATGTACTTAACTATAAATGTAACATTTGCAAAGACATTAAGTAAATGTTACTTAATTATATTTAACTTAGCATGTTGTATTTATTAAAGGTAATCAAGTAAATTTTATAAATCTGTATTATTTACTCTTATGAAGTAATTAAGTAGATTTTATAATGTTTGTCCATTTGACATTTTGAATTACTTAGTTGAATTAATTTATATTACTCACTATTATTATGTAAATGTTGCTATTTTAAACCAAATAAATGTAATAAGTTTCTCTGCATCAAATACATTTATCACAAATCACACATAAATACAATAAAGTTGAACAGTTTATTATGTCAAAATTTACAATTAACCATTAAATCAGTAATGTTCACATCAACTGATTAAGTAGTTAAGGTACATTCATTATAATTTACAATAACTGTAGAATTAACCATGTATGGTTCAACTAAACATCAGCAGCCAACAGTGGCATAACTAACATTAAAGGGTTAGTTCAGCCAAATATGAAATGTATCACATTTGAGTCCAAAAATAACAAAAACTACGACTTTATTCAGCATTGTCTTCTCTTCCGTGTTTGTGTTCAATCCTCAAATAAAGATTCAAACGCGGAAGAGAAGCCAATGCTGAATAAAGTCGTAGTTTTTGTCATTTTTGGACCCAAATGTATTTTGGATGCTTCAAGAGACTCTAATTAACCCACTGATGTCTCATATGGACTACTGTGATGATGTTTTTATTCCCTTTCTGGACATGGACAGTATAGTGTGCATACACTTGCATACGCTCTCGGACTAAATATTAAATATCTTAAACTGTGTGTGAAGATGAACGGAGGTCTTACGGGTGTGGAGCGACATTAGGGAGAGGAGTTAATGACAGACATTTCATTTTTGACTGAACTGAACTAACTTAACCCTTTAATGACGAGCACATGCATAGTCCAGCTGAAACAGAATGGTCACTTTTCCTTAATGCTCATTCATCGACTGGATCCTCTCGATCAGCTCCATGGACGACCATCTTAAGGATATATTCAGCGGCAACACTGCGACTGTCCTCCTGCATACAGTTTGTAAGAAAGAAAGAACACAATTCCATTTAAGAAATAGAATTACATTTATAACATTACATTTTATTTTCATTAAAAAGGTGACCGGACCTTCATGTCGTTAGCTCACTAAAATAGAATTGCTGACATTCATGCACTTGTTGCTAACGTTATACATCAATGCTTATTTGGTATCAGAGTTCACCTGCCATCCAAACTTTCCTTCTTTAGTGCAGAGTGCAGACTAACTTATGCTTTGATATAATAATTGCTGTGAAATTTTCAGTGGATATAAAAACAACTAACTTAGACACTTTAAAAAAAATGCTAACATTAGCTAGAGGACACACACACAGGCAGCCAGCACTTAATCACGGCCAGCTAACATTAAATTATTTTGAAGTTAACCAGACAGGGTGACTTTTTCTACAAGAACGTGGCTAACTACATTTAATCCCCTCTATCTTTGACTAAACACCAGTCTCAACTTTATAGAAGTGGATAAAGCTTTAGCTTTAGCTACCGTTATTGTGATTAAAACTAACTTTTAGTCAATTTTAAACCGTAACGTCTATGCAATAATCAAACCATCAAAACGAAGTACATCGTTATCACAAATCTAAAATAGAAAGGTCAGAACTTACCGAGAATAAGTCAGCCATGTAAAAGCAACATCCCAAACCGACCGTCTCTGCCTCTGAACCGGAATCTTTTTGAGCAACAACAAAAACGGGGCGGGCAGATTCACTTTGCTTTTCAGATTAAAATTTACTTAGTATTTTTAGGTGAATGTGCTGTGACTATAAAACATTAAATACTATTTGTAAATATATGGTAAAATGTACTCTTTCTTCTCAGTTAATTTATTACATCAATAAATTGTGTAAATTTTACATGAGATATATAGTTCCAACTTAATCTTGATTTTACAATGTATAAATTACATGAATTAATGTAATAGATTTTACAATACCACAAAGTCATTTTTTTCAGTGTATTACAGACTTCCTTGGACATAACCAACTTTCCCTCATGTGTTTTTTAATCATATTTTGTACACTACCAGTCAAAAGATTGGAAGCTGTACTATTTTGATTGTTTTTGAAAGAAGTAACAATAAATGTAAATTCAAATCTAAATGTCCCCACAATGACAAGGATTTTGGATATTATTATCTTTGTGGGGACATAATGTCCCATTTTTGTCCCATAATGTAGGGTTTACCAGGACACACACACACATAGACACACACACACACACACACACACACACACACACACACACACACACACACACACACACACACACACACACACACACACACACACACAAATTAGTTTTAAATGACTAAAAATGAAACAATAAACATTTGAAATAACATTGCTTGTGGTTTAAGGAGTTAAAATATCACATGGCGTTCTCCCAAAATACTATAAAATAATTTTCATGTACTGTGTTTCTTTATTTTATTTTATGTGTGTGTGTGTGTGTGTGTGTCTGTGTGTGTAAGGTAATAACAAATATATATCAAACCAACTACTGTTTGCTTAAATTATGCTAAATCTTTGTATTTGCAGTGATTTTGACCAATCTGGCCTCACTGTAATTTTTAGTAGACAATTGCATTCAGTTTCCCTCATACCTGATGATTTCTGATTTTAAAAAATAAAACTGTATGTCCATGTGTCTCGTCGTATATTCAGCAACTCCATCTGAAGTTTAGCACGGCAGATCTCGTGAGTATTCGCTCACACACACACACTCCTATACATATAATGTAAATGCTGCAGTTCCCAGTATAATGAGCCCTTGTGTATACACATCTGGATGTACACACACACTTAGCTTCCTCTGTACATGCTAAGATTCAGGCACCCCTGCTTGTGCTGCAAAAACAAGCAGCTCCCGTTAGAGGCCTGGAATAATGGCTCCATTTTTCTCTCTTACTCTCCCTCTCTTTCTGTTTCTGTTTCTTTTTTTTTCTCTCTCTCTCTAAGACGGGCCATTCTTTACATCCCATGAATACTGCATAAAGCTAGCCACGCGCCTACTAGTCCTCCGGGGCCTTCCCCAGACACAGGCGGGCAGGCCCAGGCCCACTCAAAGAGCTCTCTCGCCTTTATTCTTGTGTAAAGCGTTCACACAGAGCCTACGGACTGCTCAGAATCTAAACCGGCAGAGCTGAGGTCCCAACATACAGTGAAGTGCAGAACAGGTTTGGCCAATTCTGTGTAAGCTTGTCTTAAGGCCACACATACATATTTATGCGGTCACATTGCACATGAATGGAAACAGACTTATATTCATTGAAGCTTCTAAACTGCTTACATTATCATCTGAATCTCAACTGGAAAGTGTAGAAATGTCCACAAACACAAAAACACTCCAAACATATGATCAAGAGAAATCCAAATGCAATGCAGTTTTTTCATACCTTGCAACTTGAAAAAAATGAATAAATTGTTTATGATGAAGACATTTACATTTATGCATTTAGCAGACACTTTTATCCAAAGCGACTTACAACTCAGGAGTAGAGGAAGCAATCTGTCAAGAAGAGGCAAAGAAACGCAAATAGTGCCCTAAATACCAAGATATGTATACTACTCGGAGTAGCAAAAACCAGAAAAGGGAAGGAAAAAAGAAAAAGTAGTGGAAGAAGAGATGATAAGATTAAGTGATCATGGAAGAGATGAGTTTTTACCTGTCTTCTGAGGTAAACTTAGCTTCCACAGGTCAGCTAAGGTAAACTTGACAGGTAAACTTAGGACAGTGAAGAACATGAAAAAGCATGTTGGCCTTGTCATACTGTACATTAATTTTTAACTTTTAAGCAACGTTTTGTTACTTCTTGTTGAATTCCAAAGAACTTGTAGAAATGAAAAATAAGGTGACCTTAAAAGGTGGACTATTATATTTTCAATAATAGCTGTTCATACATGATCATCATCATACATGACCTAGATTATTTATTTCGCTAAATTGTCCTTTTAAATTTAATTTAATTCATATTAATAAATAAAAAAAGTTTGCTGTTCCAATAAAGCTTAGTGTGCTCCCTTTAAGCTCATCCAAGGAAATGAGGGGGAAAGGGGAAAACGTTTCTGTAGTCAGATGAATCAAAATTTGAAGTTCTTTTTGGAAAACTGGGATGGCATGTCATCCGGACTAAAGAGGACAAGGACAACCTATCAGCGCTCAGTTCAGAAGCCTGCATCTCTGATGGTATGGGGTTGCATGAGTACATGGGCAGCTTACACATCTGGAAAGGCACCATCAATGCTGTGAAATGTATATCCAAGTTCTAGAACAACATATGCTCCCATCCAGACGTCGTCTCTTTCAGGGAAGACCTTGCATTTTCCAACATGACAATGCCAGACCACATACTGCATCAATTACAACATCATGGCTGCGTAGAAGAAGGATACGGGTACTGAAACAGTCCAGATCTTTCACCCATAGAAAACATTTGGCGCATCATAAAGAGGAAGATGCGACAAAGAAGACCTAAGTCAATTGAGCAACTAGACGTGTGTATTAGACAAGAATGGGAAAACATTCCTGTTCCTATACTTGAGCAACTTGTCTCCTCAGTCCATGCAGACTGTTATAAAAAAAAGAGGGGATGCCACACAGTGGTAAACATTGTTACATGTATGGTCTGTGTTTGTTGTGTTTTGGCCCTTGTACTTTCTGGTTTCAGTTGTCACATGTTCCTTTGTTCTCAGTTTTCCGCCACTTGTCTGTTCCCTTGGTTACTGTCATCAGTTTAGTTAGGTTCAGCTGTGTTTAGTTAGTTATCATCTGTGTCACCTGTCCCCCTCGTTTAGTCTGTCATCAGGGTGTGTATTTAAGTTCCTCTTGTTCACTTTGTCTTTGTCCGGTCTTGAGTTAAGGTAAATGTTATATTAGTAGTGTTTGGTGTTCTAGAGTTTAAGATAATAAAGCCGGTCTGTTTGTGAGTCCTGGATCTCCTCATCTTTGCTGCACCATACACCCGTAACAAACACGGCCTTGTCACAACTTTTTTGAGATGTGTTGATGCCATGAAATTTAAAATCAACTTATTTTTCCCTTACAATTATAATTTTTTTTTTGTTTAAACATTTGAAATGTCATCTATGTTGTATTCTGGATGAAATATTGAAATTTGAAACTTCCACATCATTGCATTCTGTTTTCAGTCACATTTTGTACAGTGTCCCAACTTTTTTGGAATCGGGTTTGTAATAATAATGGCTGCTGAAAATTAAAATAGAATTTAAAATATATTCAAATGGATGTCAGTTCTTTTAAATTGTAATAATAGTTCACAATAATGCTTTTTTTACTGCTGAAATATTTCTGCATTTTTACATTAAAAACAATAAATAAATAAAAAACATTCATTCTGTTTGATTTATAAGCTTGTTTCCACGTACCTCAATTTAGGTCCCAACCGTGACACGAGTCCCAATGAGTCTGTGTGCATTCAGGTTGAAGTCCCCACCAGGATAGAAAACATGTACACACACACACACACGCATACGCACACGCACACGCACACACACACACACACACACACACACACACACACACACACACACACACACACACACACACACACCCCACACACACACAGACAGTACCTATACAGTATAATCCATATGTATTTATATCAGCTTTTGCAGGGGCTTTTGCATGTTTCATTCCCTCTGAACTAAAGCGCTTAAAAATATGGCTTCTCAACGAATCTGTATGAAAAACTACAGCCTCTCTCTCACATCAAGGTGAAAATATTATTTTAAGTGAGTGATTGGAATGTTATACTGCTGAGTGAGTGATTGGAAACATGAGCTGCAGCTATATTACAAGGTAAATAATAGTGTAAACTATACGCACACATGCATGTTGTTCTTTGCTTGTCTTTGTGATTCTTTCATGTCATCTGTATTTATTTTGACAGTTTGAACAGACAGCATACAAGTATTTGTGTGTGTGTGTGTGTGTATGAAAGAAAGCGCTATAAGTTCAGATGTAACACATCAGTGAGCGGCAGAATTTGATTGTGTGCGATGGCCCTGAGGTTGTGAGACGCTACAGAGGCGTGTGCCACAGATACATGAGGTCATCAATTTCACAGACAGACTTTATTTGTCTGTTTCTTTTCCTTCACGCTCTCAGTTTTTGTTCTCAGGCACATAAACACGACAAACACATCTCCGGCACCTCATCAGCAAATTTTACTATCTTAGATCAGATAAAATATTCACAATTTTTAAAAATGAAATCATATAATGTCAGTTATTTTCAATATGCAAGTCGCTTTGCATAAAATGTTTCTTGAGCAGCAAATCATCATATTAGAACGATTTCTGAAGTGACACTGAAAACTGCAATGATTTTAACAGTTTAACAGTTTTGCATCACAGGAATAAATTACATTATAAGTCTATTCAAATGGAAAACTGATATTTTTAATTGTAATAACATTTCACAATATTAATGTTTTACTATATTTTTAACAAAAAAAGGACCCTTGGTGCACAAAACATAGAAAAAATCCTACTGACACTAAACTTTTGAACAGTAATGCATTTGAAGATTTTGCAATAACCTTACATTTTTAATGAATTTAAATATATTGTTCTTATGGTAATAAATCACTAAATATATGAGCCAATACTTTTATATTGTACTGTTTCTGATTTAATAATGTCATGGGACAAGTTTATTCCATTTTAATACATTGAATGCAGTGTCATTTCCTTTGGATAAAAGCGACCGCCAAATGCATTACAAAATTATAATTTTTTTAATCTTGTTTTCAGATTCTTTGGAAGCTGGTTTCTGCCTAAGAGCTAACAATTAATGATAAAAATGTTATCACAATTACTACTGTAAAAATAATTGTGAATTATATATTTTACAATTTGATTACATTACTCAATTTGCACTTTAGTTTCCCACAATTGCAACTGTACTTCTCATAACCGTGACTTAAAACTAAAAAACTGTGCCCACACTGAAAAAAAAAAAAAAAAAAAAAACAAATTGTCAAATCAAAAAAATTCAGTTGGCTGATTTGAAATTCTGTGAGTTGATGTATAATTCACAGAAATTCAATTCGGCTAACTGAAAAATTTAGATGTGATCAGTCAGCTGAAAATGTTCAATTGGAGACCTGCATTTATTTTACAGTGCACAGTTATTTGCTACTTTTTCTCATAATTGTGACTTTAATATCTCACAATATAAATATTTTTATATAAAACCATATCTCACCTAAACACACTTCTATATACGTTAACTTATAAAATTGATTTGTTTAAATGATAATAATTTTATTGTTTTGCCAACCATACTCCATCCCTTTATTTATCATTTTGGTGTAAAAACAACACAAATATCACAGTCCTAGCAATGAATTTGATGAATTCTGAAGTGTTTTCCCCCATTAGTTAATATTTCACATTCCATTCAGCTTGATAAATCTGTATGATATCAACATTTCAAAAGAAAGAATATTTAATGAGATAGCAAAATCAAGTCGACAGCTTTGTTAAACAATTCCTAATATATCAAAGGCTAACTTCAGCTCTTTATTTCCGTCCTGTTTGGCATTCATTCATTTTCTTACCATTAAATAATCCATTTATTTAAAATGTCCCAGAAGTCAATAGAAATAGATGATAGCATATTCCTTTTTTTTTTTTTTTTTTTTTTTTTTTTTTTTTTTTTTTTTTGGAATGACCCATGAATGCTTTTATGAAAGCGCTATGAATACCTCTAGCTCCAAAATATGACAGACCGAGTGAGAAAGAGAAATAGAGATGAATTGGAAGCCGGCATAGAGGGGCGGGAAATAGCTCTGCAGTGAGGAGTTGGCTAAAACATGGTAAATCACGGCCATGGGACAGCAACTAGGAATGCCATTGACAGGATATAAAACATTGCATGTACTCGACTGGCTCTCACTCATTCCACACACACACAATCACGCTGTCTGTGTTCCACATAATGAAGAAACCATCTACCATCTCCTCTCAAGATGGAATAGAGAGTTAAATGGAAGTGGAAAGAGAGAAAGGATGGGGGAAGGGAAGGAGATAGAGACAGATGTGTAGAGATGGAGCGATTGGTAAATGGACTCAGGAAGCAGAGATAGAGTAAATATTCCACACAGGAAGTTCTGTTTCGAATTCACCATTCAATTTACTCCGGTCTTCAGCGTCACGTGATCCTTCAGTTATCATTCTGATAGGCTGATTGGATGATCAAAAAAACATTTATTAATCATATCGACTTTGCCACTTTGTTGGGACAATCTGTTTGTGGATCACAATTTGTAAGTCTTATGTGTAGTTACGTTTTCTATTCTATTTATATTCTAAAAATGTATTAGCAAATTTCAAAGAGCATGTTGCGTTCTTTAATGGTCTATCTGGAAACAAATGTCGTGACAGCAAACTCCCTTGAGAAAGAACGCCGTCGTGTTTACAACTGTGACAATATGTTTCCATCCACCTATTTTTATGTGAATTTTGGGATATCGCTAGCCTGGATGCCAGCCGAACTCAGCCCCGCCCACAACATTTGAGCTTGGGCAGTTCGGTCTGGACTTGTGTAACAGAGGCCAGCTAGTAGTAGTTGCTGTGCGAGTAAACCTCACTCCTCTGACCTCAAGAGACGCTCTAGCAACTGATGCTAGAGGTTGCAGCCTTTAGCCTCCTTGTTAGAGCGTCCGACTCTCATGCCGGCGGACTCGGGCTCGAGTCTTCGTCCGAAGAGTAGGGGTTACACTTGGACCCTATCCACACAAAGCCAGAGCTTTCCCAATCCGATCTTTTTTTTTTTCCCCGTTTCCAAAAAATATCTGCGTCCACACGAGATCACCGACACACGAGATCACAGACTGACTCAAAAACGATGTAGTGCCAGGCCAGTGTGTGGCGCTGTAATTCTGCCACTGAAATACACTAAAAACGGAGAAGAAGAGTGGCTAGAAGGGGTGTAGTAGTGGTAGGAGGTGAGGCAAAATATCACGATAAAATAACAATAAATACATTTGCTACTTAACAGATGTGCTTTATTAACGTCTACACCTACCACAACCCTAAACATACCCTTACAATAATGCAAATACATTAATTAAATGACGCAATATTTATGTGCGCATGCCCAGTGCCTGTAGTTTTATCCCTTAACTCTTTCACCGTGCTGGACGTAGTGTGCATTCCTGGGTCTATATATCACATAATTGAGGTCGCAACAACCCGCGGGAAAAAAATGTAGATTTGGCAGTTGAGTTCTGTTGACATTTGACAACTAACGTTATGCATCGCTCCATTGCTCTGATTGGTTGTAGGTCTATCCAATTGATGTCTTTCCTGGTTCGGTTGAAACACGCCCCATAATCACAGCCCAATGGAGCCGTTTCAGACTCATATTCTGACTAGAACTGAGTATGACCACGTCAGGCTAGGATATCGCATAACAAATTCTGAATGTCAAGATACGCGTAAACTACGATGGAAATGCATTTACAGAATAAATTCCTAAATATACATTAAAAAATCATGTTAGTTTGCTATGTAACAGCATAACTGGACTAACCAGTGGGAAAATAGCGATAGTTTATCAGGAAGTGACAATTATCTTCGACTCACTGGATGGAAACTATGCTTTATTTATTTAAAGGGGGGGGGGTGAAACACTCAGTTTCAGTCAATCTCATGTCAATCTTGAGTACCTATAGAGTAGTATTGCATCCTTCATATCTACGAAAAGTCTTTAGTTTTATTATATTTGTAAAAGAAATATGGGCTGTACCAAGTCTTTCCGGAAAAAACTGAGCGCCTGGAGGCGTATCGTGTGGGCGGAGCTAAAGAATGACGAATGCGCAAAGCGGTGACGTCCTCAAGCGTGGAGAAACCCATCGCTATCTCAGCTAATAGATATGATCCATTGATCCAGAATCTAATTCGGAGGCTGAAATAGAAACAGCAACAGCAGGACGTCCGTCTCTGTGGTATGTACTGTATTTAGTGGTCTGTCAACATTTGTGTGTCTTTACTCGCAGTTTATGAGGACATGATTCGGTGTATGGACTATTGTATGCGACCAAACCTTAGTAGCAAGCAAAACGGTTTTGCACGTCAGACTAGTGTAACGTTATAACGTTACATAGAACAGCAATGGAGTCCGTTAGCGCATTTGAATGACGAAGCACGCGATCGTGTCGTTTACTGATGTTTACACACGCGACGATAACACACGCGTGTTTACACACGCGACGCGACATTGCAGTTTTACTCACCGGCTGCTTCCAAAGCAGGACCGAACCTTTATCGCTGGGACCGCTCCGTCAAATACACACTTCTTGGAGTGTGGAGATCCACTTTGCGATGCGACTGAAGCATTTCTGCGTTCAAATCGGTTCAAATGCAGCGCTGCCTTCCCGGAATGCTGTGCTGAAGCGTTGAAGTTGCTTAATGTCAAAGTGGAGGAATGAAGTCCACGGCGCCAGGGCCGGCTCTAGCTCTTTGGTTGCCCTAGGCGAGATGGAGTTTTGCGCCCCCCACCCCTCCACCCCACTCACTTTTATCGTCGCTATTCTAATTCAGCACATGTCTGTTTTCCTAGGCCTACCCCTAACCGAGAAGCGCTTATTATTAAACACATTTTCTCACTTTTTATTGAAAATAAATGCCTTTCCGATCTGATATGTGATGGGAAAAGGGAATAGAGCGAGTGTGGCAAAAGGCAGGATCGAACCTCTGATCAATCTGCATCAAATCTTGATGCCATGCGTCTTACCACTACACTATAGCCACTATAAAGAATTTAGTGCACACAGCATATTTGTCTTTAATGTAAATAATATGGCATCTTTCGTTAGGCTGCTCCAGTAAAAAAAACAAAAAACGAGAGGCCGTATTAATTTCCTTCCGACGCCTACGTAGAGAGCGTTTGTACTTTTCATAAATAACATGCATACGTTATCCATATTTATAACAAACTGGTTATTGATTATTGTCAGTGAAGTTATGTTTGCAATACGTATAGTAATTATGTAGAAAACTAGCAAGTGATAGCTTAGTGACAATATTAATAATATTTATAAAATAAATATTAGTTGATAAGATTGATACTAAGTAATTTTATTTTGTTTGACAACTTATGGGCTGAGATAAGAAGACTAACCTCTATACTGGGCTTTCTTTCGATTTTCTTCCTTTCTTTTTTTCTCTTTTTCCGTCCTTGTGCATCCGCGGGGTTTAGACGCCTCATTTTTGATGAACGCGCAAGATGAGCACTTGCCTGACCTAACGCCTGAACTAATAACCAATAATCACCATCAATTCAATCTAATAATCAGGTTGATAAGTAATTAAACGTGTGGCTGAGGGGGCGCCCTATGATGATCATGTTTAATAAACATTATGTTGTATTTCGCTTGTTCCGATTCTATGCTTAATGGGAAGTAATGGGCGGCACTAGAGCGCGCTCGCGCCCCTAACACAATTGTCGCCCTAGGCAACCGCCTAGCTCGCCTATAGCAAACGCCGGCCCTGCACGGCGCGGACTATAACTGACATAAGTGTTCACGGACGACTGGATCTGCAGCTGAGAGAGTGTTTATGGGCGTGCATTTCCTCTCTCGCTCTAGTCACGCGCGCGCGCACCCTACCGGGAGAAGAGCCCGTACGGCCCATACAAGGACCTTCCGCTCTATTAACGTCAAGCCGAGCCATACTCAAAAAAACTCTCCGAAACTTGTGAGAAACCGGAAGGAGTATTTTTAACACAGAAATACTCCATCAAACGTCCAACATT